>NC_056735.1:1353872963-1354120690 GCF_019279795.1 Protopterus annectens | reverse complement strand
GTCTTGCCTATAGAAAAAGCAGGATATTGGGTGCAGCAGGCTAGGTAAACCAACCGCTCACACCAAAAATTAAATCTACCACCCTTTGCATGTCCTTTTATTTTTTCATAAAACCCCCCAGTGCAGTTACTCTCAGTATATCTACACTGGTGGCATCTGCCACATCTGCAAGTTATGGGGAATGTTGAACTAATGTTGCCCCTCCTTCTATATGTAAAACAAGGTCTTTGTGTACTTAATCAGGTATTATTGTCACAATGGAACATCAACCAATTACTACAAACAATATTTTCTATAGCCTTCACATCCAAGGAGTAACGTAATACCATATTGTTCTGAAATACACCCTCAGCCCCACCAGGATTATTGGATCCACTGTTCTAAACCAAACTACATTTAAGAATTGGACCATACTTCCCCGTCTCTCTGCCCAAATATCTGAGTCAATAAAATTAAGCATAGAATCAGGATAACCACTGTCCAAAAATTAGAAGTTATGTACTCACCATAACGTTCCATCTGAGTAGGTGTATTCATTTGTCTGCAACCTGTGGGTTATGGATCCGATATCGGATCCGAACCGGCATAGTTTTCCAGCTATGGATCCAAGCTCTCAGCTCCTCCCCTCACCCATAATGCCCTGCTCTACCCTCATGACCTCAGATCGAGTTTGCCAAAGCAACAATACCCTCAAAAGGGTAACAAGGAATATGCAGGAAACTGAAAGGCCAGGGGGATAGGAGGGCGGGATGGTTGCAGACAAATGAATACACCTACTCAGATGGAAGGTTATGGTGAGTACATAACTCTAAATCTGAAGTAGGATATTCATTTGTCTGCAACCTGTGGGACAGAGTCCCCAGCTACCTGAATCTTGGGCGGCCATCATGGAAGGATATTCCGGAGCACCGCAGAGCCAAAGGATGCTCAACCCCTAGATGCAAGATCCAACTTATAGTGAGAAATAAATGTATGAGATGAAGCCCACGTGGCTGCTGCACAAATATCATCTAGAGGAATCCTAGCCTTGAAGGCTGCCGAGGTAGATACTGACCGGGTTGAATGGGCATGAACACCCCCGGTGCGAGCCTTCCTGGCTTGATAAGCCAATAAAATGCACTGTGAAATCCAGCGGGACAGAGAAACTTTAGAAATTGGCTTGCCCAAATTGAATTTTGCAAAGGAAATAAACAGCTGGTCGGATTGCCTATGACCAGCTGTCCTGTTGAGATAAAATCTTAGTTGCCTGTGAACATCTAGTGAGTGTAGCTTATATTCACCTTTGTTTTCATACTTAGGGAAGAAAACAGGGAGGTTAATGGATTGATTGATGTTTGCTTCAGAAGCGATTTTAGGAAGGAAGGACGGGTTGGTCCTGAGGGAGACACGGTCCGGATGAAATACCAAGTAAGGAGGTTTAGCTGATAAAGCTTGAAGTTCAGAAACTCTCTTGGCTGATGTAATGGCTACCAAAAAGGCTGTCTTGTAGGACAAGAATTTGAGATCCACTGTAGCGGGCTCGAAGGGGAGCGGTCAAGGCCTGTAGGACCAAAGAAAGGTCCCAAGGAGGAACTGCTTGCTTGATAGGGGGCCTGAGAAGGAAAGTACCCTTAAGAAATGCTTTGCACAATTTGGCTGACATAAGAGGATTAGACTCTTGACCAATGTGATAGTGAGAAATTGCCGCCAGTTGAACTTTGACTGTGGAACTGCTGGCACCATCATTAAAGAGAGAGGTTAGAAAATCAAGCACTACAGGGAGAGGAACCGTGAAGGGATCTAGGCCTTGCCGCTCCGCCCACAGAGAAAGCGCTTCCATTTGCTTGATAAACCTTTCTAGTGGATGGTTTATGAGCCGCCACCAAAATAGCCTTTACCGGTGAAGAAATACCGAGTCCTTATCAAGAGTGGAACTGGAGCAGCCAAGCGGTCAGCTTCAGGTTGTCCAGGTTCGGAGGAGGAATGCAGGATGGATGGGATATCAGATCCGGAATGGGATCTAGAATCAAGGAGGATTCACCGAGTGAGACCTTAGGAAGGGGAACCAGATCTGTCGAGGCCAGAATGGAGCAATGAGAATCATTCTGCAACCCACCCGAGAGGCTTTCTGAAGAACTTGCAGCATCAGAGGCAAGGGTGGATAGGCATACAGAAGACCGGGTGGCCAAGCATGCACCAGAGCGTCTCTTGGGGTACCTCCGGGAGGAGGTATTAGAGCGAAAAACTGTAAGCGCCTTGGTGTTTGAGGGAGAAGCAAAAAGATCGCATGAAGAGGCTTCCCACCGTGCGAATATGCGTTCCGCTACTTGACAATTGAGAGACCACTCGTAAGGGGTCAGAATGGTGCGACTGAGCTTGTCCGCTAGGATGTTGGACCGACCGGAATGTGCGTTGCTATGAGAAAGCGATTGGTGGAGATTGCCCATTCCCAAACTCTCATGGCCTCTCGACAAAGAGGGTAAGACCTTGTTCCCCCTTGCTTGTTGATGTACCAGACAACAGACATATTGTCCGATTGAATCGCAATTGTTCCCAAGGGAAGAAAGTCCTGAAGTGCTAGCAACGCTAAGAGCACTGCTCTCATCTCTAGAACATTGATATGCAGTAAGGTCTCTGAATCGTTCCACGTGCCTTGGACTGTCCGGCCATAAGTGCCCCCCCCACCCGAGGCGGGAGGCGTTCGTGGTCACCGTGGCGAGAGGGGGAGAAGCACAAAATGGGCGACCCTCGTGGAGATCCGGGAGTGGAGCCACCACAAGAGGGACCGCTTGCAAGCCTTGCTGATCGCTATGGGATGATGCATGGGAGAGCAAGGTATGACCACTGTACTAAGGCGTCCACTGTAGAATGCGCATATTGAGCCTGGCAAGAGGAAGAAGTGCTATCGACGAAGCCATGGACCCTAGAGCCCTCAGGACCAACTCCGCTGGAACAGAACATGAATGGAGAATGGCCCGCACCTGGAGCTGCAGATTTAGAACTCTGTCCGCAGTGAGGAAGGCTCGTAAACTCCTTGTGTCTAGTCTGGCCCCTATGAAATCTAAGAGCTGAGTAGGTGCCAGGTTGGACTTGTTGTATTTATTGTGATGCCCAGAAATGGAGCAAGATGGAGAAAGGAGTCTCGGCGCCGAGAGAAGTAGATGCCTTGTTGGGGCGGTAAGGAGCCAGTCGTCCAGGTAGGGAAAGACCTGCACCCCTGAAGCCTCAGGTGGGCCGCTACCACTGCTAGTACTTTGGTAAACACCCTGGGGGCTGTGGTGAGACCAAGGGAAGGACCCGAACTGGTAGTGACTGGCTCCCAGCCGGGCGGAGAAACCTCCTGGGCGTCTGTCCATTAGGATGTGGTAGTACGCGTCCTTGAGATCTATCGAGCACATCCAGTGGCCTTCTCCCAGAAGGGGAGAATAGATTGTAGAGTGACCATTCGAATTTTTCTTTGGGGACTGCCAGATTCAAAGAGAGAGAGGTCTAGGATTGGTCTTAGTTCCCCGTCTTTTTGGCACTAAAAGAACCTGGAGTAGAACCCTGATCCGATCTGGTCTGGGGGAACGGGCTGGATGGCTCTTTTCTCTAGCAGATGGCCAATTTCTGCCAAAGCGGCCTCCCTTTGACCGGGTGGTACGTCTGGGAGGGACTTCATCTTTGGAAGGTGAAGGAAAGGAATGCGATATCCCTGGATATGATTTGGAGAACCCAGCGGTCTGATGTTATGGACTCCCATGCCGCTAGGTGCCCAACGTCCCCCGACTGCCTCCAGAGTAGAGCAGTCGGGCAACCCCTCAGGGTTGCTGCGCGGGCCGTTCAGAGAAAGGTTCCCTGGACCCGAAGTTTCTGGGAGCCCCTCTGCCTCTAGGGCGGCGTCCTCCCTGTCCTCCTCTGCCACGGAAGGACTGGTTGTCGCGAGCAGGCTGGGACTGCTGCGACTTCCGGAACCACATCTTCTTCTGACCCTTTTGGTTCCTAGAATAGGGCCTCTGGGGTGCAGAGAAGCGGATTCCGACGGCAGACAGCGTCTTCCCGTCCTTCTCGCTCTGGGTCAGCGTCTGTGAGCGGTCTTGCCAAACAGAGCAGAACCATCAAAGGCGTTAGCAAAGCGGCGCCTTGAAGGGCTCAGAAAAATCGCAGTGGCGGCGCCAGGCCTGTCGTCTAGTGACCAGTCCTGTCCCCGCAGCTCTGGCGGCGCCCTCCGTAGCATGGGAGAGTAGCCGCATAGAAGTATTTGTGACTGACCTAAGAGTGGCCATTTTGGTGGAGTGCAGAGCTCTGTCCTCCTCCGAAATGGACCCAGGGATGCAGCGTGCTCCTTAATAAGGTCTCGCTGCATCCGAATAACATGTGCCAAATAGTTCAGCGCCCTTACCGAGAAGGTCGCGAACTGAACATCCGCTTCCCAAGCGGTCCATCATCCGAGACTCCTTGCTCGGTGGGTGGACTGAGGGACTCTCCTGAGCCAGTTCCTCTTTGTGGCGCCGCCATCAACATGGCATCTACAGGAGGCCCCTTACTCGAATGAGTTCTGGGGGAGGGCGGGCTAAGGATCCTGTCAGGTCTTTTGGGAATTGGCTCCCTGGTGTCCGGTTCCTTCCACGCCCTGGTGGTAATAAGGTCCACCAGGGGGTCGGCAGGGGGGTTCACCCAAGAGGTAGACAGGCCCGTTTGAATGCCTCCAAGAACACGGACTCGTCCGAGGAAGACTTGGGGCAGACCACCCCCTAATACGGAGCATTTCCATGATGTCTCCGAAGGAGACATCCTCGGGGGGTGACCGTGGGGAGCCTTCCCCTTCCTCCAAGTCCGTGTCTTCAGTGAGAGACTCGGGGGAGTCAATGTGCCTCCTTTTGCATGTATGCTTGCGAGGGCCTCCTCTGGGGGCTGTCAGAGGAGTCCTCGCAACAGCAATTTGCTCCATGGGAGCAACTTGGGGCACAGAAGCAGGCTGTCCCAGGGGCCGGATGGTGGAAGCCTGGCCCAGTGCAGAGGGAGCGGGGCGGAGCCGAAGCAAGTGCCGGGGTCCGGAGACCCTCAACAGAGCCCTCTCCACTACATCAAAAGCCGAAGGGGCCGACCTCGATCAAAGGATCCGACAATCGGCTCCCTCGGATCCGAAGAGTGGATCGGGCCGGCGCGGCACTCGGATCCGAAGGACAGTGCGCTCCGACACAGGCGGCGCCGAAGAGCACTGATCCCCGGATCCGGCTCGGATCCAGGCTCCGAGATCGGATCCGGCCTTTCGAGGCATGGTCGGATCCGGTACCAAGTACTATCGGCTCCGACCTCCCCGGCTCGAAGCTGCTCGGCTCCAGTTGCTCCGAACCCGGATAGCGGGTCGGAGAAGGAGCAATAGGCTTAAAAAGGGTGTTGAGCTCCCCGGAGGAGGCAAACACTCCCATCTGCATCTGGGCCTGGATGAACCTTCTCATCATCCGGTCCAGATCAGCATCGAGCTATGGGTAGATCTCGGCGAGGCTACCGAGGTAGGCCTGGAATGCCTCCTCGATAGCCTCGACGGAGATCAGGTCTCCTCCTCCTCAGGACCCGGTGAGAAGCACACAGGTGACCGGAGCCGAGAAGGAGGAGACCGGACCGACAAGGAAGCCGGGGAGAAGCCGGCTTGGCTGGCGGGCCGAAACAGAGGTTTCGGCCCGCCATGGTGCTTCTCCCTCCGGTCCTTTTAGATGCATCCCTCTCCTGTCCTGAAGCGGGAGTTTGAGTCCCAGGAGCAGGAGGGGTGCCACAGGGGAACAACTGCAGCCGCAGGAGTCCCGAAGGAGCGGAGGTCGAGCCGAGTCCGGCGGTAAAGACCCGCCAAGACCAGCTTGGACCTCCGCTCCTCAGTGCCCTGAGGTTGAACCCTGCACAAATGGAACAACCAGATGTGAGGTGTTCAACCCCAAGACACTAACACACCGAGTGTGGCCATCAGCCGGTGAGAGCTTATGGCCACACTCGGGCTGAAAATATGGACTTAGGCTGTTCAGCCATAGTCTATAAACTTAACCTAAAGTTACAGAAAAGTAACTTAACAATAAAAGAAGCACACAGGCCTCACACACACTCTACGTACCAGCGAGGCGAGGGAATAAAAATTACTACTGAAAATTAAATTAAACTAAAAACAGTCAATAATAATAGGAAACCTACAACTTTCACACAAAAATTGTTAAAGAAAGAAAAAATTCTCTATTTTTCAACAAGAAAATAGTCTACTTAGCTGAGAGCTATGTATCCACATCTAGTTACCAGCGCGGCAAACAAGATCTGAGGTCATGAGGGTAGAGCAGGGCATTATGGGTGAGGGGAGGAGCTGAGAGCTTGGATCCATAGCTGGAAAACTATGCCGGTTCGGATCCGATATCGGATCCATAACCCACAGGTTGCAGACAAATGAATATCCTACTTCAGATCATATGTTTAAGTTCCAAAAATTCTTGTTGACAGAGCACATCGTTAGAAGTGAGCCTAGATACTTTAATAAAATGGTGCCTCACAATACTCTTTTAAAAGAAAAATATTGCAGTAGGTGGGTTTTCTGTAAACCCTGGTTTCAAAACCCACCTCAGGTACTTAATATCCAAATTACAAATCTCTCTCGAAGCAATATGGTGGGTAAACTTTAAAAAATTATTACTGTTCTCCATTTGACAAACAAAGTCTGTAAATTGATCTCGAGTACCGTGCTAGACAAATAATAAATCATCCAAGTAATGGTAATAACCAGCACAATATTAAAATAAAGGGAGATGGAATAAGATGGCAAGTTCCTATTTTAGCAAGACCCCATTAGCAAATGTGGGGGCACATGTGGCTCCCATAGCAACTCCAGTAAGCTGCCTATAGTATTCCCCACAGGGCGAAATAAAATTGTTAGCCAATACTATGTCCATGAACTCATGGATCAAAAACTCATCGTTACCTGTAATGTTACCAAACCTGTGGACCACATCATCAAACCACTGTAAACCCTCATCGTGAGGTATAACCGAAAAAAGACTTTGTACATCACAAGTGGTAAAAAAACTTTGATGGTTCAAAAACAACATTGTGTAACTTATCCAACAGGTCCCAAGAGTCACGGATAGTATGTGGGAAATTAACAAACAAGTTTTTCAATTTTAAATCAATGAATTTGCAAGGGATTCAGTAATGGAGCCAGCCAAGGCCACAATACGGCATAGGCAAGGATCCAAAACATTGGAATGTAGCTTCGGGATCAAAATCTTGGGGACAATGGTATCAATCACCCTAAAAAACTTATACAAATCCAAGATGATGTGATCAAATAAAAGTAATTCATCTAGTGCAACTTTAATACTCCTGTATGCTACATTAATCTCATTGAGTGATACTGAGCCATACACTTCAGGGTCACATAAAAGATTGCATATCTGACCAGTGTAGTCTAAATCGTACATAATCACAAGATCACCCACCTTGTCAGGTTTCATACATCTGATTTCTCTATCCCTCATAAAAGAAGACAAAATACGTTTGTCTTCAGCAGTAAGATTATAGTATCTAAATTTACGTTAGCCATTCAATAAAACGCGAATATCCCTTTCACACATCCTTTCAAAGATCTGAATCACAGGAAGAAGAGGGGTTTAGCTAAACTTCTCCTCTTAAATGGGCAAGTCACAGTAGATGAGTCATCATTACCGCCCATCAATAAGTGTAAATTCAATTTCCGAGTAAACATTTTAAGATCTAATAAAGTATGTTCTACATTAGCTCTCCCAGACAGTACAAAATTGAACCTTTTAAAAATACATATTGTGTTGGAGTGGGTGGAGAAAAAGGTAGTCCTGGATTGTGAGCCATCTCATACCACCACCAGTCCAGTTCCGACTTTATAAAGCCCAGTTGTGGGATTTGAAACTCAAGGGGGGGGGGGTGAGAATGTTGGATCCACATGTTTTTAATGTATTACCAAATCTTTCTCATATGAAGCATGGTAAAGGGAATCATTAGACTCATAGAAGTCATGAGACCTAGTAGCCTGAGAAATTATCTGGCAGTAGCGTGAGACTGGCAAGAGATGTTCGTGAAGACATCCAGGGATAAATCCACCTACTCTTGAGGAAGGAAAGACTTAGGCAATCTAGAAACACAATCCTATGTGATGGAGTGAGGGAGGATTTTGCATATGTACTTGGAATCCTAGATTGTTCAGGAGAGAATATACCTTTGTTAAAGACTCCTGACATCTTGGAAAAGACTACACAGATAAGCAAGTCATCTAAATAAGGAAACATGTTGATACCTTGCAGTCTGCAGTGGGCCACCACCTTGTCCACTATGCTTTGTAAACACTCTTGGTGCAGTGGACAACACAAAGGGTAATGCAGAGAATTGATAATTTAAACCCAGATACAGAAAATCTTAGAAATCATTTGAAGTTGCTTGCTATGGGAATGCGATGGTAAGCATCTTTGAGGTCTAAGGTTACTATAACGCTCTGATCTGAGAACAGAGCTATCAATGTTTGAAGGGTCAACATCTTGAATTATGGAATCGTCACAAAAACATTTAGAAAAGAGAGATGCAAACTGTTTTCCAAAAATGTTCCTTCTTTGGAACCATAAGTTTGACTTTGAAGTAAAAACTCTTTCCTGTTTGTTCTGCAGGAATATGTTACATGACTCCTGGTTGCAACATATGCTGGAGAACTTGAGTTAATAACTCCATTTGATTAGCAGGGTTGGGGAAATGCCCCTGAAAGAAGGAGGCTTTTCTATCCATTGACAACTGTAACCCTCCTGGATCATCTTCAAAAGCCATCGGTCTAAGACAATCTGTTGCCAAAAGCGGGCATGGAGGGTCAAATTCTGTGAAAGAGGAAGAGATGCTAGGGCTGTAGAGGGAGGGAGGGAAGGTGATCAGATTTCTGGCATAATCATTCTGAGACTGGTATTTGACCATTTTTTTGGGGAAAAAAATTCCTTGTTTTTTGGAAATGTTATTGGTCCCCTCCTGATATGTCTTCTTAGGTGTCAGCGTGCTAGCAGGAAGCACCTCTTGCTTATTTTGTCACTTAAAAGAAGTAGATGGTTTGAAAGGGAAGAACCTGGGGACATGAAAAAAAAATCCTAGAAACTTCTTGCATTACCTTAGCTCTCTCATTATATTGTTTGAGGACTTGCACAGCAGAAGAACAAATAAGACCTCCCTGTCAAGGAGGGAATTCAGAGTTTCTGACTTTAAGTCATCTAAAAGCTTGATTATGTATCCAGAGAAATATTCTCAAGACTGCAGCTAAAGCAGTAGCCCTGGAAACCGTATCATCACAACCATACAAACTTTTTAACGCATGCTTAGAAACTTGAGACAGGTTATAAACAATCTGATT
The DNA here is from genome assembly GCF_019279795.1 of Protopterus annectens. Taxonomy (NCBI): domain Eukaryota; kingdom Metazoa; phylum Chordata; order Ceratodontiformes; family Protopteridae; genus Protopterus; species Protopterus annectens. The sequence continues at coordinate 1,354,111,344 of NC_056735.1, read as the reverse complement.
CAAATAAGACCTATTTTCAGGGGGCTGGGAAGCAGAAAAATCTCTCAAACTGTAGGCACATTTCAGCTTAAACTTCCACATGTAGCCCTGGTAGTTATGAATTCTGAAGACTAGAGTATATGAAGAAGAGTCTCTTACCCAGTCTGTCCAGTAGCTTAAACTCTTTATTCCCAAGAAATTAGTAAAGGGTGGTGAGGTGGCTTTTTCCAGTAGAAACAGTAGGAGAAACAGCAGCTGGATTTGCTTTAAGATGAGAAAAGAGACATATTAGTTTGAGATACTTTCTACAGTGTATTTGCCTTTTTAGTTACTGATAGTTGAGTATCAGGAGAGTTGCTGGCAGTTTTGAAAGCATCCTCCAAGGCTGGCAGAATGGAAGAAATGGGTGCAGTATGTGGGGCTTCTTGTTTTAATAAATAATAGCATCTGGCCAATTCAAGGGGAAAATCCACCTATTCATATGAAAACACATTGTTGAGTCTAGAGACAGTCTCAGAAAAGGAGAAAACATCCATTTGTACAATTTCAGGCTCACTGTCGAAAGTCAGAGTCTTGAGGTATAGAACGCTCAGGTCTCTGCCCACACCAGAATCCTCTAAAAGAACAGGAATCTAATTTCTATGTCCTCTCCAGAGCATGAGTATTTCCTGACTAAACTCCAGACACAAAGTCAATGAAAATACAATCTATGTGTGTGTTTTAACTACCAAAATACTGGTTAAACCATTCAGCATCAAATAAATATGTCCAAATATTAACAAAACACATTAGAACAAATATGAATTCCAAGCAGTCATGGCAATATCTTTATCAGCATACTTACATAACTAAAATCTCTGTAATAACATGTAACACTACCACTGTCTTTAACTTAAGTGAAAAATCAAACTCATTGTGAAATGTGTGTGTGTGTGTGTGTGTGTGTGTGTGTGTGTGTGTGTGTGTATCTATATCTATATATATATATATATATATATATATATATATATATATATATATATATATATATATATAGATATATAGATATACATATCTATATATATGGGTCTACTTCAGTTGACCTAAATGTCATTTGATTGAGACTCATTTGACTGACACCCAATTGACCTAAATTTCATTTGACCTAAAACTCATTAGACTGACTCCCATTTCACCAACAGCTTACAATGCTGAATTTCAACATACTAAATCTTAAACCATAGACAAGCACACTTCGAACACCAATAACTAACCTTTTCTAGAACTTAAAAACTACCTACTAACCCTCTTAATAGAAACGGGGCAATGTACAACCAAACTAGTTGGGGGGCTTCGCACCCACACCCCCCAATGTGGGGAGCTGTGCCCCCCACAACCTCCTAATTATACATACTAACTCCAGGATCACACTACAGTGGGGAAAAGGGCATATACTTTTAATTTGCCTTACAGCACTCTACATGCTGCCACTACTGCTGGGAACCCACAAAACATTTGACAAATTACTTTAGAAACTTCCTATAAACATGTAAATAGAAAAACCCACATTTAGAAACACTACAACACTACTTTCTACATGACTATCGGAATTATAACAGTCAGCACTATAAGTTACAGTAATTCTTTTTATCACAAACAAGTCACAGGTGAAGGAAAACCCGCAGTAAATCTATGTTTTACATGTAGGTGAAATGGGAGTCAGTCAAATGAGTTTTAGGTCAAATGAAATTTAGGTCAATTGGGTGTAGGTCAAATGGGTGTCAGTCAAATGAAATTTAGGTCAAGTGAAGAAGATCCATATATATATATATATATATATATATATATATATATATATATATATATATATTATTCCTGTGAAAACAGACTGGGATACTACTTCATTGATCCAAGCTTTGGAATATTTTTCAATCTATATCCTCACAGATATGCTAGTAATGATCCAAATACATCTACTCAGGATACCTTCACTGAGTGCTTATGATATTCTAAACTTCTGCATTAATGTGCACATATACCAGCAAGGCATGAATATGTAGTAAATAAAAACTTCAGTGAAATCATAAAAATTAGTAAGATATACAACTGAAACATAAACTACATAGCTTCCAAAAGTCTAGATGGAAACTACTTATTTTTCTCTAAAAATCTTCCAGACCTAACTATGAAATCAACTAGGTCTCAAAGGTTGGACATTGACTCACTCATTGAAACCACTGTGGTCCTTTTCTGTGATGTAGATCATACATCTCCCCCACCCAGGAGTGGAGGTAGACTATTAAAATTTCTTCCCTCCTAAGATGTGAATGACAGCATAAAGCAAACTCATGGTAATCTGAAAAACAACCCCCTCTAGACAACTCTTGCTTTGATCTCAGGTAAAATTCCTGGATAAGAGAATGAATAGGCCATGTCCATGTCCAACTGGGAGCAGGGTTTGAAGGTCAGCAAACAGAGGGGCAAAAAAAAACAGGATTTTCAGTACCTTTTTGATGGCAGTCTGGAAGAGGAAAAAAGGTATACAAAAAATATCAGCAGACAGTAAAAGATAGTATGAATCACTAGTCATTACAGTGAGGTAATTGCAGAGGGAAAGATTTCTCTTTCCAAGAGATGTACTGACCTTGGAGAAAAGCCCCCTGAATGTAAGTGGGGAAATTCCACTCTCTTTTTTTGTCAGAGGAATGACATTCACAAAGAAACTATGCAGTGAGTTTACCAACACATGACCTGTGCTTCATGGAATACAGAATAGTAGAAGGCAGCCCACACCATGATTCAAAAGGTGTTTTTGGATAAATACCTATGGCAGTACCTAGAACTTAAGTACAATGGCAGACAAATTAGAACAAGAAGGCTGAGATTATAATATGAAAACAGGCAGACATGCCAACAGTGTTTTTAACAGAATTATAGTAGCTGAAACAGTTTGCCAAACATGCAAGAAACATTGATTACTTTAACAAGAGACTGACATACACATAGGTAATGGAAAGTATAAAGCTGGAAGGTGTCAAAAATACATTCAGACCAAGACACATAGCTGACTAGTGTTGGTCTTATAAACTAAATATAATACTATATAATAAATAAAGAAAAACAGAAATGTATTTTAAAACAATATGATTAATAGAACTCTCTGACAGAAATAATAAATCCAAGGTTGATAGGGAATTCAAAATTGCAAGTAGGAGTAATGGAATGCTAAAAAATGTTTATTGTTTACTAACTGCAAATACAGCAAACATAATATACATAACATCTTTTGTATTAAATTTTATTGTCAATAGATATTGTCTAATGTTACTATTCTTCAATGGGAATTAATACAAAACAGTTTTTGTTTCTCTATTACTTTATTCTCCAGGCTGAATCTGAAATTGAACCATTCATTGTGAGACACATTCTACCCGTGGAAAATTTATATAAACAAACAAAAATGACATACATACATAAATAAATAAGAATACTTCTCTTTCGTCAAGAGGAGATTAAAAATGTTTACAGCAAAATAACTCCATGAATGCATACTTGCTTGTTCCTTTGGATGATCTCGCTCATATTCCACAGCATCAATATACTGTATAATGTTGCTTTTGAAGAATCTGCTTGCCAGGTCCTTTGAATTTTCTCCTTGGTCATTCCTGGCCCCTAGTGTGTGAGTTATGCTGACACCTTGACTGACTAAGAATTTTAAGCAATGCAAATGTCCTTCCATTGCTGCCAAATGAGCTAGAATAAAAAAAAATGTTTATGTCAATGTAAGAATGATGATGAGTTTGCCAGGTAATTCATTTTAAAAATACTCCACATTGTTTGCAGATATTGAAATATGCTGCCTCACATTTTGCAGGTGCAATTCAAAAAGTTTAAATGAAAAACATTGACAAACTACTTAAAACTGTTTCATCCCGTAAAAGCAGATAAGTATTAATCTGTATTCCAGAACAAAATATGGTGGAATACTTGGAAATAATTAGTGCACTGTGTTATGTAAAATAGTGGCATGTGCACTGTTATGCAAGGAATCTGCAATTCAGAGACACATGCAGTGCGAGCTTACTACCACAGAGTTACCACAAATGGCATGCAAGTGATAGGTAACATGCTAATGAGACCCACTGTATATATAAATGATGACACCAAACAAACTTGATGAAGTGATTCAGAAAAATATAAATTTAGCTTGGACAGCCATGGCAGTCAGCTATTCTGAACACCACAGTTTGTCAATGTACAGTACATTACCTCCCATTATGATGCTAGGTACATCAGTACTTGCAGGATGCATATGTTAGTGGCTTCCTTTAAAGTCAATGACTGCAGTATTGTGCATCATTATCTACCATTTCACAGACAGATCTCTCAGCAGCTAATATGCCATCACTTCACTGACCAGGACGCTGTCAACTGCTACTGCGTGGACAGACACACCATGTGGGAGTTCATACTCATGTGCCACCCTCACATGGAATTAAGTGTCCGCAATGGAATGCTCATCCCTGGGGGGCACAAAGGTTTGCATTAAACATCCTTGCTATGGAGTTTTTCTAGCAACCAACAGGATATGTTAGGAATTTGGCCTTAAGAATGCTACATAATGAAGCAGTATGTGGAGAAGCATATTTGGTTTACATAGACACCAGAGGAGAGAGCTAACACTCTGTGGACATTCTACAACACAGCCAGTTTCCCTGAGATCCTGGAGATTATTGACTGCACCCATAATGCCACAAAGGCCACACCTGCTCCACATGGCATCTGGTATATCAAATGGAAGAGCTTCTACTTCATCAACTGCCAGTGGTATGCTGTATATATATGGCTTTACATACAATGTGCCTGTGCACCATACAGCCAGCTCCTGTGTTGCCCACATTTGATGTATGTGAGATTTTTACAAGTACTTCATGCTGGAGTGACTTCCAACAGGGTCAGCTAGTTAGTAGGTGCACACAGTGCCAGCCACAAATGCCTGGCTATACTGTTTCTATAGTAAGTGGCAACAAGACTTTTGCAATGGTGTCCATTGTTGTATTGTGGGTGATGCTGGATATGCCTTGAAACCATGCTCAGTGATCACCATCCATTGCCCCCAGACCATGGTGGGGACTGCACACAACACCCAACTGTCAGAGACAAACATCATTGAATGTGTGTCCGAATTCATGAAGGCTCACTTCTACTGCATGGTCATATCTGGTGGCATGTTGTGGTATGTATCAGAAAACTGCAGTAAAACATTTGCGGTCTACACTATGCCATACAACATGGCATTACAATAACTGTTAGACAGTGAGATCATTGTAATAGACCCGAGGCACCAGCAGAGGAGAAGCTGCACAAAGACTCATTAGAGGAACTGGGTCTGCCAGTACCTCATGCTAGGCAGAGCCAGATGCATTATGTAGCAGCAATGGCAAAGAGGCAGTACCAGTTCTGCAAGTATAGGCCATCACACTGAGGGCACAGAATAAAAGTGATGCATGCATACTCAAGCAGGCTATGCAGTTCAGTGCACTCACTGGTCACATTTTGCATCAAACGTTATCCTACTTTTCTTCTTATCACCATACATTTCTCCTTGTCTTACTTCTACCAAATGAAAATACCACAATGGTTTATTTTCGTTGTGTATCTAATGAGTTTCATATTACTGTCTGTAGTAAGGCTTAGGAAATGTAACGTTTTCTGTTTACATTCTCTTTTTGTAAATTGTGATCGTAGGCAACTGTTAAACATTTTGTATATTCATTGCAAATCTTTGTAAAATTTTTCTTATCTTTTTTGTACTATTGTTATGGAGCTTTTCTCCCCGGGTCTCCACTGAAAATGGGGTACTTGCCCAGCTGGACACTACCTGGTTAACAAATGTAAAATAAAATAAATAAATAAATAAATACTCAAAAAAAGGCCAAAGGGTTGGGCAGGGTGCAGTCATCACCATCTTTGAAGGTGGAGAGGGCACAGAGACAAGGGACAGCAATGCTAATGTAGAGGGGAGGGTTTTGGGGAGTAGACATGGCAGCCCTGCATGTGGCTATGGGGTTACGGGAGTCAGGGCCAGGGTAGACTTTCCATGGTATGAACATTGGCTGAGTGTACTTTGTGGCCCTATGGTATCAGGGCCAGTCAAATGGATGATGTAGCAATGCCTGAGCATGTATATGAACCTTTCTGTGATTCCCCATATGCAGAAGCAGTAGATGGTTGGCGTCAATGACCCCCAAGAACAGCACTAGCTAGGTGTTTTCCTACATAGGCCAACAGGGGATAGAGATGGTTTGGAACTGGTGGACCTTGAACCCACAAGACTGACTACCATGACAATGGGAGTGCCCACTCTGAAGGGTGGAGGAAGCTTAGTCTGTGATCTTGCACTCTGCATCCAGCCCCTTGCACAGCCACTGTGGGTTTTTGCCAGCACCCTCACTTCCGCAGCAGTGGATGCGAACATGGGCACCGCTACCTTCAGCAAGTGAGTCTGCTCTAATTTTCTGTGTGCCAAATCTTCGTGCATGCACCCCAGGATGTCACACAGTTAATCACACAGGTTATGGAGCATACTGTACATCTTTGACATGGTCTGTGTAGTGGTTGCTGGTGTTTGGATCACTGACCTGCACATCCACTGCTTTTTCCTAAGGGTGATACCTGTCTACTCTCTTTTCTCACCATGGTGGGTGTGCACACCTTGGATTCTGTCTGGCTATGGATGCTGTTTGTGGTGGTGCCTCTTATATAACCTGTGTGAGGCTAGCATGGGCAGGCCATCTCATGCTAAACATAGGTAATGCCAGAGGGTTTTCCTGTCCTTTTTCCTGTAATTCCTCAGTGGGAGATGTGCACATGCCCTCCAATGTTGCCACTGCTGACAGTGACACTACGTCACCAGATTGTATCACAGGCTGGATGGCATCATTGCTGGCTACAGATAAACTGCTGATGCCCATCATGCACCTATATGTTATGCTGTAACTTCTACCAGTAGAAACTAGGAAAGCAAAAAAAATGACATAGCAGCAATGCTGAAACATCTGTAACACTTCTGTCAACATGTGCCACACATATTGCTATACAGTATGTCAATAATATGGTTATGCCATGAAAAACATGTATACCTTATGGAGCAGGTTGTCATAGTTGTAGTTCCAATGTACTTGGTGGACAGATAAGGAAATTTGTTCTGATGAATTCAAGTCTTTTTGGGATACAAAATTAATGAAGATAAACAACGGCAATAGCTGTAAACTATGTGCCCACACACAAATTGGTTCAGCAATACCCATATTTATGGGAACATGATAAAATGAAGTACTGAGGAATATGGGTTAAAAAGAATTCTGTTGTGGCAGCTAAGGATATGTGGGAAGGGATTAAACAAAAGATAATACAGAAACTGAGAAATGGGAATCTCTGTTTTATGGCTATAGATAGCAAGATACAAGCAGTGGAAATGTTTTAGTCCTTTAGTTTTATATACAACACAGGCATATTTTTATCAAACAGAGAAGAAGTCGTGGATAGCAATTAATAAAGAGTTGAAGGATTTTATCTGGGAGAGGAAAAAGTCAAGAGTCAAGTGGGATATGCTGATCCTTCCAACAGAACAAGGTAGTTTGGGATTACCTAATTTGAAGGGCTATTTCAGAGGTAAGAGTTAAGGATCCTATACATAACACAAGCAGAAAGCTATAATTCAAAAGGAAAGGGATGATGATGAAACAGAGGGAAGCTCAAGGAATAAGGAGAGATTGGGATTTTGGATACAGATCTTTATGGAGAATAACAATAATCATGCAGAATATTATATTCATAAAGTAGTAGAAAATATTCTAAGAACTAAGTCAACACTGGAATGGTGAAAGGAGATTCTGCTGATAGAGATAACTGCAATTAGGGATACAGAGAATAAACAGGAGGTTGATGGAATTTCTTGGAAAAAAAACTGGTAAAGGAACCAAGGTACTGGGAGCAAATAATTAGAGAGGGAAAGTTAATAGAATGGGAAGAAGCCAATAATTAAATTTGGACTGCAGGCTAAAGATTGCCTTCCCTATCGAGGATTGATATCAGAATATAGGCAAAGAGAAAAGAACAGGTAGATCATAAGTGAAAGCCCAGCACTGATAGAGTTTTTTAATAGAATCTAGAGTGGAAGCTTCTGTTTAAAAGGGATAATTAGTAGGGCATATAAAATATTGCATGATAACCACTCAATCAGAGGAGGTCAGAAAGGACTGGGTAAAGAGAATGGATAAGCAATTCACAAAAAAAAAAGAAAAAAACAATGGGAGGCTATACGTATGGCTCCCAAATATGCAACAAAGTCTAGAAGATTTAGTATCTTCGCTTGGAAGTGTTTGCATAGGTATTTGTATACCCCAAGCAGACTCCAAAGATTTTCCATTGGGTAGATTCTAAATGTTGGAGGTGTGATGGGGAAGAAAGAGGTGACTGGGAACATATTTTGGGAAGTGTAATGAGTTGACAAACGTTAAAAATTCCCCGCAGACTACTCTTGTCAGAAACACTGGGTTAGCAAATTGGTGTAACTACAGAAATGATTTTTTGAGCTGTGATACAGAATCAGTATTAAGGCCTATCTGAGTTTAATTCTGGCGGCTGCCAATAAAGCAATTATTAGAAAATCAAGGTCTAAACCAACTGTACCAGAAGCAGTGAATATAGTGACAGCGATAAAAGAACTGGAAGTGGGATCTTTAGAAAAGGGCAGGATAAAACTACATAGAAAAATGGGAATTGTGGGAACAATACATGCAGAATAATGTTTTCGAGGAGTAGGAATGAGGTTTAAGGAAAGGCAGAAATTGAATGAGCTATGTAATGTTTGATTGGCAATGAATGTATAGGAGATTATATGTGATGTATAATGTTTGCAACTGAAAATATGTCAATATGACTTGCTTTTACTCATATAAATGTACAATTACATATGTCATGAGTAAGAATTCAATAAAGATGTTTATTTTTTTTAAAAAAACGTAATTCAGTATTGTTCAGCTTTTAAAAGCTCAGACACCCCTCTCTCTTCCCCTGACAGCTGATTGACTGAGCATATCCAGAGATGGAAGACTCCAGCTGTCACAGAAAGTGAGTATTCAGTTTGTTTTTGCTTCCATAAAGAACAGAAAAGGAAAGTACCTGAAGCCAGAATCATCTAGCAAGAATAAATTTATAATCACAATGCTATAGAAAAAACATATCCAACAACAATTGAATCAAAGAGGTTGAAATCCACATCAGCTATACACATTCTGGGGGATGGTGCATGGGTGCTGCCACTGAGGCAGTGAAGAATTCACACATCTACTGTTACAGCTAAGTAGGACTTAAACAACTGTACCATGTTCATCATTCACACTGCCTCAGTGGCTTTTGGGTAAATTCCCAAAGTTTACCTTACCTGGGAGGTAGAGGGATAGGGATCCAGGACCCCCTAGAGAATGATCCTGGCAAACCCTTCTCTGGACCTTGAATAAGAATAATTTCTGTAGTGTTTTGTGAAGGTATGAACAGAGTACCAGGTCGCTGCATCCAGAATGCTTCTGGAGTCCACCCCTTTCCTATAGACCATTGAAGAGGATAAGGCCCTAGTTGAGTTCTTAACCTTGCCTGGAAGAGATTTACCAAGGTGGGATTAACAGAAAATAGCAGAGGACAACCATCTTGCAAAAGTTTGCTTAGAGAGAGTTTAACCTTTCTTAGCCCCTGTATGGGAGGCAAACAGCTGTTCAGCTTTTCTAAATGAGTTTGTTTGGTCAAGGTAGTATCTGAACTGCCTGTGTGCATCCAAGGTATGTAGAATCTTTTCTCCATTGTTATTTTGGATCAGGATAGAATACTTGGAGACTGATGGCTTCATTCAAGGTAAATTCAAAAACCACTTTAGCCATGAAAGATGGATTGGTGATGTCACTATAATGGGATCCAATACCTGTCAGCTTGGAAGGATATAGCTGACAGACCACTTTGCTTTGTCAAGGATGGTCTGCACCTGTCCCCCCTAGGCTTTTGAATACTGGCTAAAACTTTATCCAGCCCCACAGTGCCTGTTTTAGGCAATTTCAAATTGACAAATCTACTGACATAGCAAAATCAACCCAACTGAACCTCAAGGTGTTATTACTCAATGCCAGCATCCTAAATAAAAAAATGCACTCGCTCTCCAAGCCCTCCTCACACTCGAGAATATATATATATATATATATATATATATATTACTAAATCTGTGCAGTTACAGAAACATGGTTTAAAGAAGCAGAGTACCCCAGAAGTGCAAGGCTTCAGTGTATTTCAGACTTTTAGATCAGCAGCTGCACAGACAAGGGCTAAAGGTGAAGGTGTCTCGATATACACCATTAACAAGCAAACCTCCAGGTTGGTCAAACGGGATGAAAAACTGGAGTTATTACACTTGCAGATCACCATAGACAAAATCCTGTACTATATTCTAGCCAGCAACAGGCCCAAGAAGCTTACAATGCATACTTGTATCTACTGCAGACACTTACTATTCAACCTAACACCCTATTCATGGAATACTTTAATTACCCCTCTATAGACTGGGAATTATACACAGCCTCAAATCTACAGGCACAGAGATTCCTGGACTTTGTAAACACAAACTTCCTTGACCAAAGAGTGAAAAAAATCCCACTAAAAGCTCCAAGAGACTGCACCTTGTACTCAAATAATATGGGGAGAATGCCCCCACCATGTCTCATCCTCCCTGATAAAGTCTGACCACAAAGCTGTCTCCTTCAAAATCAAAATCAACTCAGTAACCCCAGTAAAACCAGTAACCAGAACTATTCCAGGGCAAACTACCTTTTGTTAAGTGATGGTTTGTCAAAATTCAATGCCCTTCCAAACCATGAGAACACAGCAGCTTACATTGAACTGCTCTCAGAAACTCTGTCCAGCTATGTCAATGGCTGCATAGAGGCTGCTGTACCTACCAGAAGTAATCCCAGAATTAGCTTCAGAAATAAACTGCCCTGATGGCATCCCAAATTAAACATAATATACAATAAAAGGAAAAACATTTTGGCAAAAATCACGAAGGATAATTCCTATAAAAATAAAAACTCTCTCATTAAATGTAATAGGTAACTAAGATGGCTAATTATGTCAAACAAAGCCAGCTTTGAGGTTAAGAGAGCCTCCCAGGTGAAAGATAACCAAAGGCCTTCTTCAGCTATGTCAGAAGCCTCAAGGGCAACACACAGCAATGTGCTAAACTGCTGTTTAATACTGCAACATTCACAGAGCCTAGCAATATAGCAAACCTGCTAGTGGACAACTTTACCCCCCATCAACCCCAACCATCCCTCTCTCCATCAAGAAATATCCTCAAACTAACCCTTCCAACAACAGCTTGGGAGCATGTACTGGCTGAGCTTGCTAAAGCCAAGTACACAGCCTCAATGGGCCACAGTAACATTCCAGAATGCCTTTGAATACTTTAAAATATGACTTATCAGAACCCCTGGAGTCACTATTTAACTATAGTCTTAAAACAGACTTTGTGCCATGACAAAGGAGGACTGTGACAGTCATCCCCCTTCTAAGGGAGGACCTTCAACAGATCCTGGAAACCACAAATCCATTAGTCTGACTAGTCTTATTTGCAAATCCCATGGAAAGAATTATCATGGAAATTATCAACAAGGTCACAGGAGATGTCCAGACACTGGATCCATCCCAGTTTTACTTTGTCAATGGAAGGTTTTGCTTACGGAACCTGGTGGACTTCTTTGAAAAGGTCATTAAGACAATGGATGAGGAGAAAGTGGTGCATACTGCCTACCTAGATATGGCTAAAGCATTTGATACAATACCCCACTTGGGCATTGTCAACAAATTTATAGAACTAGGCATAAACCCCTTTATAACACACTGGATAGATGGCTCATGAAAGGACCTAAGAGGCTAGAATCAATGAGGTCACCCCCACAAAGAGGCCAGCAACAAGTGAAGTCTTCAGGGGTCTGTGCTGGATCCATTCCTCTTTGGCTTCTATTTCTACCCCCCCCGTCCTACCCCCATTCCCACACACCCCCACATCATTTACCTTTATACCTATACACCACACCCATACAAAGCCATATCCATCTCTAGCATACTACCCCATCCTATCTAATCTCACCAAATAACTACCTTACAATCACAACCAACACCACTCATCATCCACCACACCTATTCCATCCCAAGAAGACCTCTCACTCATGACACTAACTAAAGCAAACCAAACCATGCTTAATCTACCCAAACCCACATACATAGGTTCATAGGTTCATAGGTTAGTACTAAGTTAACTGCCCTTGCGAGCCATTTTAAGCCTAGCTAATTATCCCTTGTGAGACTCAATCCCTGCACCTTGTGTTTGTAAGGCAAACACCTTAACCATTAGGCCACCCTCCCAACCATTACTATTGTTCCTAGGTATATCCACCCTCCCACTGTTAACTTCTATCACCAACTACCAGTAACAACTTAATTATATCAACATACCAAGAAAAACTACTTCCACTAACATTATTACAACACACCCTTTCACTTAACTAGTCCCATACCACTACCAAACCTCCTTCATTCACCACTTTGCACATAGATTACAACCATCGCACTACCAGTCCCAAACAACTTTAAAGAACTACTCAAACTCTATTTTTACCTAAGAGCCCAATTTCTTTAGCTGTGGTGATATACACCCAAACCCAGGCCCACAAAATCTAGGAGCCCCAACCCTCAACCTGAATGATACCCTACTCCACCGAGACAAATCCTCCCTCCTCATTTTAAATTTAAATGTCAGAAGTACACTAAACAAAGTCCACGACCTTCATGCACTACTCTCCTTCTATCAACCTGAGATAGTCATACTAACAGAGACCTGGCTTAAACCAGGTAACCACAACAACGAAATTACTGCACCAGGTTACAATATAATTTGTAGTGACAGAATAGGTAAAAAAGGTGGGGGTGTTGCTATACTGTATAAATCTCACCTCACCCTTGAGAAATTAGACATAATAACCCCAGACCTTGATAAAGTTGAACTCACTCTAACAAAAGTAAAACCTAATGAGAGTAAACACATCAACATCATAGGTTGCTACATCTCTCCAGGCAGCAATATCCCCATTACAGAAAAACTACTAGAATGGATATCTAACTCCCTTCGCCAAGAAAGCATAGTATTAGGAGACCTTAATATTAACTAGCAAAACTGCTCCAGTCAAAACCCACTCTCCCATATTAACCCAAATGGCCTAACCCAACTCATCACTTCCCCACAAGAACAGACAAGAGAACCCCCCCCTGTCCTACCCCCATTCCCACACACCCCCACATCAATTACCTTTATACCTATACACCACACCCATACAAAGCCACAGAAACTTACAACAATAGAAGACATTTCACATGTATATTCTAACAGAATCCATACTAGATTGGATACTCGTATCCCACCAGTCTACCAGACACCCTGAGTGACCGCCAAGCCACATTTTTACTCAGATCAAAATCACTACAACTGACCCAAATAGTTATGCACCTAATTAGAAACAAAAAACATTTTAACCGCTCCAACTTTATAAATGACCTAAAAATGTGTAACTGGACCCCCCCTAAAAAACCTACCTCTAGATGAAGCTGTACTATATTACAATACAACCTTCTTAAATACACTTAACCATCACGCCCCCTCCAGAACAACAAAAATTAAAACTAAATATGCCCCCTGATTAACCCCCAGAGACATAAACCTTCCTCAAAAAAAAAGAAACACAGCCTGGACCAACTACCTCAACAATAAATCCCAATCCAACAAACAAATATACGTTGAACTATGTAACAAAGCCAAAAAACTTACCAAAACAGACCAAGCATATTACTACCAAAAATTACAGGATAACTGCAGGGACAACCCACAAATTTGGGGCAGCAATTAACTCTATTCTACAACCAGGAAAAACAACTACCCCAACCCCAAAAATAGATAACAACCAAGAAGATATCCCCGCCCAAGTTAATAAATAATTTACAGAAACTATCCAAGCCCTTGCAAACAACAAGCCCTATGACATCTCCAACCCTGCAAATGCACCCCCCACCCACAACTAACAACTGCCCCAAGTTCAGCTTCCACCCAGAACCAATGAAATCCATTGAAAAACTACTCCTTAAGCTCAAACCAACATCTCTAGCCGACGGTAAATTACCCGCTGAATACCTCCATCTAGCCACAGAAGCCATAGCACATCTTGTCTTCATCCTAATTAACAGATCCATCTCAGAGTGTACAGTACCCAAGCTATGGAAAGTAGCACATATCATCCCACTACATAAAGGGGGTACCTCCCTGGAACTCAATAACTACCACCCTATAGCCATACTACCCCTTTATCTAAAATTTTAGAAAGGGTACTACACAAGCAATTAATGCAATATTTCCTAGAAAATAATCTACTAGCAACACAACGACATGGCTTTAGACCCTTCCATAGCTTCACCACCGCACTTATGGAATTCACCAATGTTATCAATAATCACAGAAACAACGGATTCCTTGTATCCGCCACATTCCTAGACTTACCCAAAGCATTCAATATAGTTAACCACAATAAACTCCTTCATTCACTAGCAACTCTAAACCTTACCACCCCTGCCATCTCCTGGTTCAAAAACTACCTATAGGGAAGGAAACAAGCTGTTATGTGGCAAAACCAATTCTCCTCCTCCCTACCAGTCTCCCTAGGGGTACCCCAAGGCTCCATCCAGGGGCCACTTCTTTTTACCCTCTTCACCAATCAGCTCCCAACCAGTATTCCTAAAGCCTCTATAGTGCAATATGCAGATGATTCCACCATAATATGTGCAGCCAAATTAATTGACTCCCTAACACAAGAATGCTTTTCCCTAGCAGAAACTTGGATCACAAAACAAAGCCTCATTCTGAACCCAAGTAAAACAAAACTATTACTCTTTAGCCCCAATAGAGCCACACCTCCCACTGATATGTTTACCATATCCTCCTTTAACAATATCACAACCGCCCCCACAAATTATACCAAGCTGTTAGGGGTTGAAATAGATAATCACCTTAGATTCGACTTGCATATTTCTATAACCATAAAAAAGTACATAAAAAACTTGGTCTACTTTATCGCAATAAAAAATTCCTCACTGACCACTCTAAAACTAAAATAGCCAGGACTCACCTATTATCCACCTTACTGTATGCCTCCCCTGTACTTACAAATCTTTGCAAATCTGACCTAAACAAACTTGATAGTTTTTATAATAAGATAGCCAAATTCGCTACAACCTCTCCCATCAGAACACATCACTGTGACTGCCTAAAAAAACTCAGTTGGCTAGAACTACCACTACTACTTCAACTCAATCAACTATCATTAGCCTGTGATGACCGTGCCCTGGCCCAGCAATCAAGGAGCCTCAATCCTCACCACTAACACCAGGGAGGTCGTCTCATAGAAGAGAAAAGGATAACTAATACACACAGTAAAGTACAATTTCCCTTAAGTGCACAAAGAGATCACAGTCAGTCTGGGGCTGGTTGCTCCCTTGTTCACAAGGTCCCCAATAAGACTCCCCACTGGCACAGCTATAGGGTCCAGGTCTCAGCCTAGCTGGGCAAGCTAAAACCTCCAGTACCCTCTCTGTCCAACCAGTGCTGTGTGTCTCTGCCAAGTAACTGACACACCACACACAGACTTTGAGATAAGTATATACAACCACACAGACACTCCTGGGAAAGGCTGACACAGATTCTCCAGCTGTGCCCCTTTACCCAGACCATATGGTAGTATGGTAGTAATTACTGCCAACACCCTGCTAATAATATCAGCTACTAAAAAGTCCTTAAAAGTGTGTCCAATTATTACTGTGCAATATTAGAATTCAATGGTAGTATGACTAACAGTCAAGGCTTACTTTAGAGTGGCCTATTACAATAACCTCCATAAATATGCAATGTACTCTAGAGCTTATCTCTACTCAAACCAGCCACAGGTAAAGGTTTTTAAAATATTTAATAATAAATAATTAAAACACAAGACAAAACTACTACACCACAGAGATATCTAAGAGTTCAGAGATCACACAGAGACTTAAAATAATACAGTAGGACAGGTCTGATTTAAAAGAAAAATACCTAATTAATCTTTACTAGCTTTAACTATTCCTACAAGAAATCACAGTGCTAAAAACTTACATGCGAGCTTAGGCAGAGTGGCAAGTTAGATATCCAAGATCAAAATTCCTCCAGTCTCTTGTGAGCAATAGTATTTAAACATTACTAACAAACATGTCTCTAAGGCCCTCCCAAATGACATCATTTTTGACACTTAGGTTTTCCCAGTATTCATATTGCATCATCTTAACACCTGGTCTGAGTTCTCAAGCCACAAACTGCATTATTTAGCAATCTAACACCTGCTCAGAAACTTACAACAATAGATGACATTTCACATGTATATTCTAACAGAAACCAAGGCAATAAAGCACATTCCACATCTAAATTCTGGTCATGAACTTTAGCCTTAAAACAATGGGCATGAAACTTTCATCCAGACGCCCTGGAGCCGAATTCTAATATGAAAGGGTCACAACATGATTCACTGGGCCAGTAGAGTGCAATGTTGTTACATATTTTGCAGTTCCACATTTCACAATATTCTTTTACACTCAAGAAAACATGCCTGTATTTTACATTTATTTACAAATGCCAGAATTATATATCAAATTCTATTTGACTAGGCTGGCAGCCTTTGTCCATCTCTTCCCAATCGTCACATAGCCCACAAAATAATACATAACTCTGATAACACCCCAGCCCTACAAAATCTTCTGCAACCCTATGCAACTGCTAGGCCCTTAAGGTCTAGCACACAAAACCTCCTCAAAGTAACCAAACATAACAATGAGGCTGGTAAGTCTGTCTATAGCCACTATATAGCAAAAACTTGGAACTCCCTTCCTGTCCACATAACTGACAACAAATCCCCAACACAGTTCAAGAAACTAGTCAAAACTCACTTCATGAATAACCGACTATGCTCCTGTATCCCTCCTGGCTAATGCCTCACTATGACATTTCACCTCACTTAGTTAACTCTGACAACCTAACCATTTCATAACACTGTACCCACTTAGGACTGTTAATCTACTGCTCATCCCAACTTTCTATGAGTTAGTGTAAACTACCCCAGGAATCGTGTGCTTTCCATAATCAACTAAAACCAGGAGAAGACATATTGTATATCAATATGTTATCCTTCTCATCTATATCTAGAAACAATTGCTCTCTTGGAGCTATTCTACTTCTCTCTGCCTTTCCTTTGATAGTAAACTATTACAGGAATGTCATGCTTAGGAATATGTTCTAAAATTAATATTATATAGTAGAAAATAAATGTATCCTATCTTCTAGGAAATGTGTATGTCAAAGTCTCATCTATGAAATATTGTATGTCAAAGTTCTGTCCTTAAAATTATGTTTGTAAAAAATTGTTCTCTTGAAGCTTTTCTCCCCGGGCCTCCACTGAAAATGGACTTGTAATCCAGTTGGACTCTCCTGGTCAACAAATGCAAAATAAAATAAATAAATAACATTTCTTAGACATCAAAGCCAGTGTTAAAGGCCTCTGGATGACCAAGTTCGCAGATGATTACAGACTTGGTGTAGTCACTGAATAGCCTGAAGACTAGAACATCCTTCAGGAAGGTCTAACACAGACAAAATGCTTGAAGACAAAACCCTGACTTAAAACTCAATGCTAAAAAATGCATTATAGTACCTGCTGGGAAGTCAGTCATCCCAAGTAACTGGGTCATCAATAAAACATGCCTAAAAGTTGATTCTCTAGTCAGAGATCAGGGAACTCATGTAGATAGTAACCTAGCCTACAGCCAACATGTGGCCAAGGTAGTAAGAAAATCCTTTTATGTTGCTCAAATTGCATGAGTAAGGGCATGGCATCTAGGTCCAGACAGGACATCATACCACTGTAATCAGACCTTATCAGATACATCATAGCGTATAATACCCCCTTTGATATGTACCTGACCAAAAACTGGAATGTCCACAAAGATTCCTTTAAAAAAATACAGGGACTAAACAAAATATCTTTCACTGATTGCCTCAAAGCCCTGACTCTTTACTCTGTATCACACAGACTACTGAAAGGTGATCTATGCTTGGTGTACAAGGCAATCCTGGACCCTGTTTTGATGAACCTTTAGTACACCCACAAAATAAACAGCATCTGAACTACTAGTTCAAAAGACCTAAATTCTGCTTGTGAACTAAATAGGACATATTGGAGAGACAGGCATGTTTTGCAGTGAATTCCCATTTTCTAGAACAGGCTCCCCATCCATGTGAAGCAAAGCTCCTCCCTAATCCTATTTAGCCATGACTTGGACCATGGATGAGTAATCAGAAATTCACCCCTGGTCTGGCACCTATGTCTCTGATGGACAGAGCCATCCAGTAAATCACCCTATATCTATATATATATATATATATATATATATATATATATATATATATATATATATATATATACACACACACACACACACACACACACACACACACACACACACACACACACACACACACACTGTCAGGGAAGTTGCAAAAAAGAAAAAAAAACAAAAAATTATCCTTGTTTCCCGTCTTTCCTGACCTAGAGTAGTCCAAATACAGGCTTTGCTGTATTCTGAACTTTTGGAAAGTTCCTGTGTTGCCCATTTCCTTTCTTGGATAAAGGGAGGCTTCTTTGTTCACCAGTGGCAGTGGGGAGCTTAGAGCAGCCTATCAATCCCTGGAGGAGTGTTCCCAGCATAAGAATCTGGTAGTCTATTGGCCGTTTTGGGCCAATTTCTAGCTCTTTCATGTTCCCCTGTATAAAACCCGGTTTGGCGCGGCTTTGTGCGATTTTGCGCATAGCACAGCATCGGGCAGCTCCGCTTAATTGGGTTTAAACCATTCTCGGCTCCACAAAGTCTGCTCTTCACTTTTTACCTTAGAACTGATCTAGTTCTCATAATAAACATCCTATTCCTACTCTAAAGCCTGGCACATGCTTACTAAAGCAATTATATAAGTCAGCACTAAAAAATTAAAAGCACTACACCCTCACAAACTCCCCTTGAGTACCTTGTTCCCCAATGGCCCTTTTTTCAATTATAAAGGAATTCCCAATACTATTCTAGCATGTTCAAAGGTCAATTGTCAATCTCCTCTCCGGTCCAGCTGGTGAATCTGGGAATCTTGAGGCAATGTTACAACTGCCTCATGTACACAGACAACCCTCTCCTCCTCCCAACAAATTCCAACACATGTGAGAGATGCAACCATATAGCCAAACTGGAGGCTAAGCTCTCTCAACTCAGTACTGGCGTAACCAGTCAGGAGGAGAAGGAAACCACACTCACTACAATTCCAGTCTCACATAGACCTACCACAACAGCAAACCAAACACATAAACACACAAAAACATACTGAGGCTCTAAATAAAAATCTGCCTAAGCAGCAGAGACCTCCAAAGCAGACACCCAAACAACCGCTACCCCAAAACAAAACACGTGCAACACATAGCTCACAAAGCCAGTGTGCCAAACAGTCACAGCCCTTAAGGCTAAACAACACACCTGATACACTTGTAATAGGTGACTCTGTCGTCAGGCACACTGACGTCCCGCTCACCAGGCTGAACAAGGAGAAGGTCACGGTGAGCTGCCTGTCGGGTGCTAGGATCCGCCACATAACACAAGCACTCAGGTCACTCCAAGGCAAGTACAAATATGACTCAGTCATTATCCATGCTGGTGTGAATGACCTGAGACGTACCTCCCTGGACTACATGAAAAGAGACATAGAGGAGCTCTCTGAGCATGTAGCCCAGGCTGGTATGACCCTGACCTTGAGTAGC
Source organism: Protopterus annectens (assembly GCF_019279795.1). Taxonomy (NCBI): domain Eukaryota; kingdom Metazoa; phylum Chordata; order Ceratodontiformes; family Protopteridae; genus Protopterus; species Protopterus annectens. Next base: position 1,354,091,371 of record NC_056735.1, on the reverse strand, counting down.
ATCTTACCCTCACCAAGAATGATGCCACAATATGAAGACAAGATGATCAATTTCAACAATTGGCTTAAGTATTGGTGTCATTCAAAGGGGATCCAATGCCTGTCAGCCTGGGATGACATGCTCGACAAGCCACGATGCTTCGCTAGGGACGGCTTGCACCTGTCACCCCTGGGCTTTCGGATATTGGCAAAGGCTCTTGCCACCCCCTTAGTGCCTTTTTTAGGCAAGGCTCAAAAGACAAACCCACCTCCATAGGTATCACAAGGGATAAGAAACTAAGAGTAATGCTACTCAATGCCAGAAGTCTAAACCTCAAGATGCACGCACTCAAAACTCTCCTTAGCATGGAGAACATCGATATCTGGCAGTAAGAGAAACCTGGTTCAAGGCTCCCGAGAGCACCCCAGCACTACCAGGTTATACCTCATACCATGCTTTTCAGCCCCAAAACTTGGACCGAACCACAAAAGGAGGGGGAGTATCAATATTCGTCAAAGATACCCACACCTCCAGGTTGGTGGCACAGCACGAAGCATCAGAGACTATCCATGTGCAACTAACAGTGGGTAAAACTGCCTTCCAGTTTATAGCCTGCTACAGACCACCCTCCCAAATGCAGGAACCCCACTTGGCCTTCCTGAGAACACTGGAAAATATGAAGGTCTCTCCAAACACCATTATATTGGGCGACTTCAACTACTCAAACATAGACTGGGAGCATTACTCTAGCTCCAACACCCTAGCCCAAAGGTTCCTAGAATTTATAAACTCAAATGCTATGGAACAACTTGTTACCACTCCCACAAGAGGGGAAACATACTGGACCTGATCATCACCAACATGGGGGCTCTATGCTCCAGACCAGAAGCGTATCCCTCACTGGTAAGATCAGACCATAAACTAATATCACTGGATATTCACATCCCGACCCCACCCCCTGCCCAGAAAACCACAGTGAAAAACTTCTCTAAAGCAAATTTCACACTCCTCAAAACCGAGGTGGAACCCTTCAAAGCCCCCGGGCCTGTGGAAAATACGGCCCAGACCGCAGAATCCTTTATAAATGCATTCTATGAACACCTTCCGGAATGCATGGATCATGCAATCCCAAATAAAACCAAGACCCAATCCTCCAAAGGCAGGCGTCCTGTCTGGTGGACCCCAGCCATAAACAAACTATACAATAGAAGGAGGAAGCTACTACATGATAGAGCAAAATTCCAAAAAGGGAAGGCATCTCTGATCAGTATTAGCAAAAAACTACGGGCACTCATAAAATTGTCTAAGGCCAGCTTCGAGAGAAAAATTGCACAGGACACGAAGGATAATCACAAGACTTTCTTTAGTTATGTTAGGAACCTGGGTGGGAATTCCCAGATATGCTCAGAATTAGTCCAAAATGACAAAAAAATACACCGAACCCACAGACATTGCCAACATCCTAGCTGACAGGTTCAGCGCAAACTCCCCCCCCCTCCCCACCAAAAGGGCAAATGTCTATCCCAGCACAGTGCTGCCCCTCTGACATCTTAGATGCTCATGTAAGAGCCACCCTCTCCAAAGCAAACAACACAGCATCAATGGGACCAGACGGTCTCCCGGGCTGCATCCTAAATGAACACCAAGAAGAGCTAAACCCAAACATAAAACTACTGTTCAATCTCAGCCTTACTACAGGATATGTACCCAAAGAGTGGCGTACAGCAACAGTGGTCCCTCTCCGCAAAGGTGGTGCCTCAACAGATCCTGGAAACTATCGCCCCATAAGCTTAACTAGCTTGGTCTGCAAAGCTATGGAAAGGATCATCATGGACCTCATAAATAAAGATATTGGGGACCTACAGACACTGGATCCTACCCAGTTTGGCTTTGTTAAGGCAGATCCTGCCTCTTAAACCTGGTCGATTTCTTTGAAACAGTCACCAAGGCCAATGACGAGGGGAAGGTGGTCCACACAGCCTAACTGGACCTCGCAAAAGCCTTCGATACAATACCCCACTCGGGCATTATAGATAAGCTCACCAGCTTAAATATAAACCCCTATGTCACTAGATGGGTTGCAAACTGGCTCAAGGACAGAACCCACATGGTTAGAATTGCTGGAGCCATGTCAGACTCCAAACCAGTTACAAGTGGCATCCCACAAGGCTCAGTCCTGGGACCTCTCTTGTTTGGTGTATATTTCTCGGAGGTACAGGCCAACACGGAATGACTGTGGCTGACCAAGTTCGCAGATGACTGCAAACTAGGCACCATAATTGACTCTCCAGCCGACACAAGCATCCTACAAAAGGGCCTCATAGAAACAGACAACTGGTGCCAGAGCCATGGCCTCAAGCTAAACACCAAAAAGTGTATAGTCATCCCCTTTGGCAAAAACAAAGTGCCCACAAATTACCACATAGGTGGCAATCCATTAAGTACGGAAGAAGTAATTAGGGACCTGGGGACCCAAGTTGATAGCAATCTCTCATTTGAAAACCACGTGGCCAAAGTGGTTAGAAAAACATTTTATATAGCCCACCTAATCATGACGGGATTCACATCTAGATCAGGGGAGGTCATCGTGCCTCTTTACTCATCCCTCATCAGGCCCATAATTGAGTACAATGCCCCTTTTGTGATGTACCTTACCAGACACCTGCAGCAACTGGAAAGACCCCAAAAGTACCTCACCAAGAGGATCAAAGGGCTCAAACAGATGCCATATGCTGCCCGATTAAAGAAACTCCAGCTCTACTCAGTGGCATACCGCCTGCTCAGAGGCGATCTGTGCCTGACGTATAAAGCCATGTCCAACCCGGAATTAATGGACATGCTGCACCTCAGAAAATCCAAATCCCATCGAGCTACGCTCGAGGGACTTGAACCTCAGCACTGAAATAAATAGGACATGCTAGAGGGACAGATTCATAACCCAGAGGCTCCCTTCACTCTGGAATAAAATCCCAGTCCAGGTTAGGCAGAGTCCCTCATTGACTCTCTTCAAGAGGAATCTTGATGAGTGGATGGGAGATCGTAGGTTTACCCCAGGTATCACTTCTGTGTCACTGTTAGACAGAGGCACAGTATACTAACCTCGAAAAAGGGCATAGCAAAATTCATTTAAAATGGGTGGCGAAAGCCAAACACACTCTGGCTAGGCTTATAAATGCCCTAGGGCAGATAGCCTAGTATGAACCTATGAACACACACACACACACACACACACACACATATATATATATATATATATATATATATATATATATATATATATATATATATATATATATATATATCAAATGTGTGGGTCACATTTGGGTTGCATGGCTAGGCTTATATGGGATCTAGTGGTCATTAGTCTAGCACACACCTATGAACCTATGGAAGGATTAAAGGACTGTTGGAGAGGACAATGTCCCTCATATAGCCATTCTGACTTATTTGACTGTCCTTTGTTCTGTAGGGTTCCTGCTTGCTTTTTGGAACCTCCCTGCCATCACTTTTTAAATGTCTGTTTACCAGCATTCTGCTGAGACTGTTTATTTTGTTTTTTTGTCAATGTTAGATGAGGGAACAGAGAATCCTTTGGAAAACATATAGGAAGAGGGCTGAAAAATCTGAAAGATTCCTGAATCAATTTTCCCCTTCTCATCCCACCTTTTGATAACTTCTGCAGCAGAAGGTCCAAAAACTAAATCACTATCTACTGAAGATTTCAAATTTTCATGTTTTACACCTCTTCAGGGAGGTTCTGAGAACATAGTCAAGCAAACCTCCTTAAAACAGTACCAGTGGCTACAGTCCTGGAAGAAGTATGTACAGAGCCATAAACACATTTTAAACAATGAGTTGTGACTTGAGAAACAGACGAAACTAAGGACAGGGATTAGAATTAACAAAATGTTTAGCAGCAGCTGGATTTACAAAAGCTATAGCTGCTGGCTCAGGTCTGAGTTTGGTGTATAAAAACTTGAAACTCTGAGGAACTTTATACCATCTGTCTTTAGCTTTTTTTAGGAGCAGCAGGCTAACTGTCAGGAAACTTGCAGGCTGTGACAAAAACATCCTCTAAGACTGACAGAAATGGAGTAATAGGAGAAAGTTCTAGAAATATAAGTTGTAGTAAATCATATTTTCTTAAGAAAAGAGAGACCTCAATATTCTCTTGTTGAAAACATTGCATCATCCTGAAAATAATCCAGAGAAAGAGAATACCTGACATAGAGAATCAGATACCACACACTTCTCAGAATATGAATCAGACACCTAAAGAGAAAAAAACTGCATCTGTTCCTTCACAATCTCCTACATATTCCATTTCTTGAACCTCTTCAGGAAAAGAAGAATCTTTTCTCTTTTACCAGAAATTGCCTTATAAAAATGGTTAATAGTCTGCACGCTGAGCCAAGCACAATAAATTACTCATGTCCAGAGTAACTGACACAAAAGATAATTGTTTTCTGTCCCTTTTTGACAAGAACTTGTGAAAAAAAAACATAACTTCCTCGGGGACAGGCACAGCATTCTGGGTAAGCAGGGGCACATTTCCTGCCCCTTCTCCCAAGACTAACAATAGTTGGTCTCCCTTGCCCCCTGAGGGGACCTCAACAGCTACAGAGCATGAGGATAACCTTGAATCCATATTGGCTTTAGAGACTACACCAGAGACAGAGATCAGAAGAAAAAGATGAGGGGGTCTTAGGAACCAGCTTTGGCCACAGAAGAATCATCCACCTATGGCTGAGACAGATTACCAGCCTGCTGGTGACAAAGGCTACTTTTTTTGTGGTGGGAAGAAGTTCGGACTGAGGGACTGGTACTTTGTTTCATGGTAAAAATGAAAATGGTGCTTGATTCCTGGGGATGCTTATCAATAACAGTTGGTAAGACAGGAAAGTAGCAAAAAAGTACCCCTTTCACTAAAAAAAAAAAAAACACAGTAAAAAGAACTTTAAACACGTTACCCATACACAAAAGTAACATAATCATAGATTCTCCACGTAAAATTTGTTTTAAATAACTTTTAATAACTTTATACCACAAAAGTAAAAAAGTGTACTCCCATTAAAAGTACATAAAAATCGTGAAATAGTAAACAAAAAACACTTTTTCCTAGTTTAAAAGTACTTCTTTTAAAGAACAGGTAAGTCTTCAAAAGTAAAAAAAAGTGAAGTGGAAGTTTTTTTCCCCAAAGAGAACTTACCTGCCCAGTAATAGAACAGTTTTAGCTGACAGCCAATTCTCAAAAGCCCACAAAAGAGTGCTCTTCTTGATGGCAGGAAAGATCTGAAGGGCTTGGCACCCCAACCTAACTTTTTAATCAGCTCAGCTTGAGCTAATTAATGGTCTGGACATGTGGAAGATGCCCTGAAGATTTGGAAGCTGGCCACTGTTATATCCTATGAAGGATATAACTGATATAGCTAAGACTTCTGCAGCAGTGATCATAATGATAAACAAACCACATGTAATCTCCAGCTTCCTTTCTTTCCGGAGTACTAGAAAAATTAATGTTTTTCTCCTGCCACAATTATCTAGGTCAAATTTAACTTTTATACATTCCAGATGGGCTTTGATGTATTCTGTTTTTGTTTTTATCTTTCTGACATTGATTTCAACCACTTGTAGGTGACTGGAATATGCAGTCAGGGCAGTCTCCATGTCTTTGATTTTTTCATCAGATTCATTAATGTAGTCAAGTATTTTAATGTTCATCTTATGAACTTCAGACATAAGTAAATATAATTTTTTATCCAAAATGTCCTCTTTTCTTGTTCTAGGGGATACTGCTTTGGAGAGACTGGTGTCTTGTGGACCCTACCAGTTAATGTATCATGACAGACTAGCTGTCAATAGGAATTCACATGTTTTTGATTTAGTTTTCTAGCTTGACATACAAAAAACAAAGATGGTTTAATGTTAAGTAGGGTAAAATGCAGATGTCCGTTATCCTTCGTGCTGGATACTATTTGAGTGCTAATCAATTATATTATTTGGGAGGAAGAGTTTTTGAATACTACCACATCACATGGCTGTTCGTACTGGAAGGCCCAACATTTTTTAATTGTATATTTTGAAAAATGGCAATAGAATACTGGATCAATCCATAAATCAGAGTTTGTTTCTACAACACAGTTCATACATTTTTAAATATATAAAATAGTGTGTGGTAAAAGAGTGCCTTAGTGTGTGTGTGTGTGTGTGTGTGTGTGTGTGTGTGTGTGTGTGTGTGTGTGTGTGTGTGTGTGTGTGTGTGTGTGTATGTGTGTATGTGTGTGTGTGTGTGTGTGTGTGTGTGTGTGTGTGTGTGTGTGTGTGTGTGTGTGTGTGTGTGTATGTATGTGTGTTACTTCAGTCACTTTACATCAGCTACTTAGCCTGTGGAATCAGGGACCAACTTAATGTATAAATAAATGCATGCTTACTTTAGGTTGACTAACTGAATACCTTTCATTTTTCATTAATTATTCAGTGCTAGTCTACATTTTTTATCTTAGTTGTAATTTTCACTGCTTGGAACATAAATTCTTAATGCAAATATCAAATAATTGCATTTAGGGAACAACATGAAACAAAATGTAAATCTTCAACCAAACTGGTACTATAAATAGTGTGCATTAATCAGCACTGTAGTAATTCAGAGTAAATGGCAAAGTTGCTGCTTAATGAGGTACATTTCATAGCATCTGCCACCTAGAATCAATTAAATATAAAATATGAGGCAACATGCACTAACTGACATGAGGAAGGGCACAAATGGAAGATTTAATGACACGGATTTTTAAATCTTATTCTTGTATAAAGTTACTACTTTATGCACACATGGATTCAGAAAAGCCACTAACCACCACTGATTTTCACAGTAAGGTGGAAACAGAATGCTGATGCAGCATTCCATTTCTACTTTAGCACATGATTTTTAAACTGCTGTCAGACAAAGCGCTAAGAATTCTTCACTGGAAACACTATATGTGCAATGTGTTAATAGTATTTTGGAAGTATGTCCTTATTTTAAGGCAGATGTCATGAAAAAAGAAGACTGTCTCTTAAATTTACTAGTAAGATAAGTTTTTTCTGAGCTAGTAATCATATCTGCAGTGGACCTCACAACATACAATAATTGCTTCAGATCATAGAACAGTATACTGCATCATGGTTTACAACACCCTACCATAAAAATGTTCATCAAAGCAAATATCTAACTAATTAATAACCCAGTAGTTTAATGATAATATCTTGTAAAATAAAATATTAGGATCTATCAGAACTGACTCAATAATGAGTGCGCTTTTATGTGGTCCTGCAAGAATATAATGAATAAACAAACTGCATAAAATATATGCTTTTAATGTACACACCTTTTTGATATTTATGGTGAGCAGAAAAGATGAAAACAGATTTAACACAGTTTTAATAAGCCCTACAACACAGTAAAGCAAACATAGCTCTTGTTTTCTCTGGTTGTTGTTGTTTAGTCTTTTAGCCAGCTCCAGCTCTTTCGAGTATTGCTTCTTTAAATTCTTGCAAATTCATATTTATTAATTAATTCAGAAATGTTGTCTATCCACCTTATCCTCTGCTGCTCCCTTTTTCTTTTGCCTTTGATCTTTCTGACCATCATTGTCTTCTCTAGTGAATCCTGCATTAAGTGGCCAAAGTTTATCAGTCTTAGTTTTATTATCAGACCTTTAATATGTGAACAGTCTAGATTTATTTTCTTAAGTATTTACTGATTTGATCTCCCTGCAGTTCATGGAATTCTGAAAATGTTTCTCCAACATCACAATTCAAAAGCTTTGATTTTCCAGCACATAGCTTACTTATAATTTAACTCTCACAGACAGTTATTACTGGAAAAACATGGCTTGACTACATGGACCTTTGCTGACAATGCATCTATTTTACTGTATAAAATCTTATCCAGACTTGCCATAGGCTTCCTTCCAAAAAGAAAACATTATTTTTATGGCTGCAATCACTATCTGCACAGATCTGAGAGTCAAAGAAAAAATCTACTACTGCCTCCATGTCTTCCCAATCTATTTACAAAGACTTGATAAGGTTTTGTGACATAAGTTTAGTTTTTTATACTGAATAACAAGCCAGCATTTGCGCTTTCTACTTTCCTTTCATCTTCAGCAACATACTCTTCATCTCTTCCTCACTTTAAGTAATCAGAGTGGAATCATCTGCATTATCTGAGGTTATTAATATTTCTCCCAGTAATAATTATTTCACCTACTAATTCTTCTAACCCAACATTCTCTAAGATATATTCAGCATATAAATTGAATAAGTAGGAAGACAACATACAGCATTGCCATATTCCTTTCCCATTGTTGACTAATCAGTTATTCCATATTCAGTTATTCCATATTCAGTTCTGTTACATTTTGTTCTAAATACAGGTTCCTTAGGAGGCTAATAAGGAGATCCATTATCCCCATTTCTAGAAGAAGGTACGACTGGGTAACTCCTACTTACCTTTAACATTAAATGTTTGAATTTCTCACTACCTCGGTGACATATGGGTTATATGCCTGCACAAACCCACACTGATAGCTTTCCAGAGCTCAGAATCCCCTCCTCTGATCTGTGTGATAGGGGATCAGCTAAGTCCCTACCATCATGGAAAGTCTAAACCCTGTCACAGAAAGTCATTTATCCAGGCTTTTAAGTAGGAGGACTCAAGAAGGACCAGAAGCAAAAACTTCCTGAAAACCAACGAATTCACAGCCAAAATCACCAACACAAATAACCAAAGTCAATGATCAACACAATAAGGGTTCAATACAACTATATATATAATATGGGGGTTGCCACTGAAGCAGTGTGAAATTCAAACACCTACTGTTACAGGTAAGTATGACTTGCAACTGTACTAGGTTCATCATTCACAATGCCTCAGTGGTATATGGGAAGATTCTCAAAGCTTGCCCTACCTGGGAGGAGGAAGTGTAAGGATGCAGAAGCCCCTAGAGAATGATCCTCATGAAGACTGCTCTGGAACTTGAGAAATAATCCAGTTTGTTTTGCTTTGTAACAGTATGAACAGAGAACTATGCTGTTGCCTCTATAATGCTTCTAGAGTCCATTCCTTTCCAATATGCCATTGAAGAGGATAAGGTTATAGTGAAATGTGTTTAACTTTAATGGGCTAGATTCAGGGTAAATTAAGAAACAACCTTTGTAGTGAAAGAAGGATTACTGCAAAAAAATAACACTGTCCTTGTAGAAAATCAGATATGGTTGGCCAACTATGACAGTTTGCAGCTCAAAGACTCGTCATGAAGATATCAGAGCAATATGCAAACAAGTTTTCCAAGTGATGAACTTCAAATCAGCCTGAAAGGCAAGTTCAAAAGGAGATAAGGTCAATTTTTCAAGAGCAAAGTTGAGATCCCAAGGAAGAGAAATTTGCATTTGAGAGGGTTTCAAGTGAAAAGTACAGTTGTGTAAGTTCCACTTATCTGTAACAGCAAATGTTTGTAGAACACACTGCCTTAGTGGAAAATTGACAGTAGTGCCTGTTACCTTCTCCTAGGCAGTCTGTCAAAGTTCGAAATTCCTCCCACTGCCTGTCTGTGAGGGTGGAAAACCAGTCACCTGGCAGGACCAGGGCAGCCTTTTACACTCACAGACAGGACCCTTTCTGTTTTCTTGTGGAACAGTCAGAGAAAGATCTCTTGGTATACTGTTTTTCTCAGACTGGGTGACATCAGCTGCAGAGCTCTAATAAGAAGCTCCATTTGGATTTTATTTCCAAACTTTGCCTTTTCAAGCAATGCTTGAATAGTGTATTCTTCTGCTTTGACTGTTTTTTTTTCCAATTATTAATGTTGTAAATGCATCTGTTTTTCTTTGACTAGTGCACACAGGCCTGTTGATTAAAAGTAAAGTATCATTTGGATGTTATGACAAGAAAATGTGCTCATACTACACTATTTTCTTTTGGGTTATGATTACTTGAGGTGACTAAGTAGGATTGCAGTATATGAAACAGTTTGCTTTTCATTTAAATTGCAATTTTGAAGCCATTTTGTATGCTAAACATTACTGGCAGGAATTTTTCAACAGTTTATGATTTATTTCTTGACTAATACTGTTTTAGGCTGTCTCCATTCATTTTGACTAAACCAACTCCCCTCACCCACTCTGTTTTACAAAATTAGGGGACTTTTATTCACTACAGTCTTTACTATACTACCCCCTGTAAAAACAGATTTCAGTTTGCTTTTGGCAACATTTTGTATGTTAAACATTTCTGACAGCAATTTTTCATTGGTTTATGAGTTATTTCTTGTCTAAAACTGTTTTTGGCTGTATTCATTCATTTGTACTGAAACAAGCCTTTTTTACGAACTCAGGGGACTTTTGTGTATGTATCTTGAGCTATGAAAATACTGTCATTTTCTCAAAGTAGTGTTCAGAACAGTATTCTTAAAGAAATAGTCTTTAGATTGCTATTTAGAGGGAGAATAGTCGGAATTGTCCATCTTCTTACTGGGCTGACTATTTAGCCAGTATCTGGTATTGAGTTGGCCAGATTCTTGTCTCCTGACTTAATGGACTCAGAACCCTCTAAACCCTCTACTTCCATCTTCCTCATCTGTACCTAAAAAAAAAAAACAAAATAATAAATCAAAAAATATGCCTCAGCCTACGGCTTGTGATTCTGCAGTAGCCTTAGCTTTGGGCAGGCTATGGGACCTCCTGCCTTTTGTTACCCTGGTATGGCCATACTACAAGTGTGTATATGACACAAGGGTCAGACACATCATCTGAGGCTGTACCATTGCTTTCTGGCAATATAGTGGAACCAAACTCTTTAGGTGCAAGGGAAGTCAGGAGTTCAAAATATGTTGACATTATTGATACTTTACTTCCAGGGGACTCTCTCACTAATGCATACCAAAAAGAGACAGAAGACTTTCCACATGGTAGGGCAGCAGTCTCTGACTGGTTTCCCACCTGAGGTGGTAGCTATGAATAGATCCATGGCACTGGCAATTGGTTATGAGGTGCATACTCAGGTTATAATAATGCCAGTGCTTCCACCCTGAATCAGTCTGCTAAGGATCTTCTTTTTGAAGCGGATCTTGTGTCTAAGGACTCCGATCTGTCTGTACCAGATAAGTTGGTTCCGCTAATGATGAACAGATATAGAGACCCGAACAGATATTTTATTTTCCCAAATTTGATCCCAGAATCAGGAAAGGTCTTCTAGAAAGCTTGTAATTCACCTGTGTTCATTGAGCTTTGCCTAAGAAAGGGTTTAGCCTGGCATCCAAGCCCTTTTGTGTGGAGACTCTGTATCAGTGTCCCTAGAGATCTTTACTAATAAGACCATGTCTTCTTTGTGCCCAGTCCCTCAGATTAACTAGTCAAGTTGCTAAAATCTTAAAGAAAGTAAATGGCACAGTCTAGCATGGTAGCTTTTAAAGTGTTTAAATACCAGTGTTTTATGTGAAAGTTTGTGTTGAGATAAATGTACAGTTTACAGCAAAAGGTCTGTGTTAAAGATATTGTTTCTGATATTTCTCAGGTGTAAAAACATACTCTAAAAAGTGCCTTGGAGGAGGCTGATACTATTTCTAGAGAAGCAACATTAACAGTGGTGATTAGCAGGTATGCTTGCTTGCAATCTTATTTTTTTCTGATGAGTTAAAAATGAGATTATGAATGCTTCTTTTGTGTCTGATTGTGTGTTTGGTACAGCAGCTAATCAGATCTTTAAACAATGGGATGACAGGTAAACTGATGCAAGAAGAATAAAAAACATTTCATATCACAAGTTCTCTTCCTTTAAGCAAGACAATTTTTTGGCAGCCTAACAAGCAGAAGTCCCAGTCAAACAATATCCAAGGTATTAAAAGGAAATGGCAGGAAGACAACTCTGCCAAGACTAACAAGAAGTGTTCCTTTCCATGAAAGGATAATTCCCCTTCCAACATATGACTATGTTGAGGCATAGCACCCATCTTTATCAAGTCCCCTCTCTGGAGCCTCATCCCTCAAGTTAGCTTTCTACAAGGTGGCCTGGCTGACAGTGGTTTCTGACAGATGGGTGCTAAATATTGTTGGCAGTGGTTTCTGATGGAAGTTAAAGATCTTTCATCTCTGTTCAAAGGTGTTCCCTCATCTTCTGTATCAGACGTTGTTATTCTCCTGAAAATGTTGTACTCAGGGATCATAGAACTGGTCCCTTCTTTGGAAAGAATGAGAAGTTTCTTCTTTCTTTATTTATTTATCTTTTGTTAAACAGGTTAGTACCACTAGGCTAGTGGCTTATTTTCAGGAAGACCCAAGGTGGTATTTATACTACTAGGAGAAATTTGGCCAGGGCATCAAGGAACTTCACCTACTCTTTTCATTAGGTGTTGTGGGGCCTTTTACATCCACCTGAGCTACCACCAATTCAAGCAGATTGGCTTCAGTTAAATGTTTTATCTGATGGACCACACAGTCTGGAGTGAAGCACCTCCCTTATGCTACAGAGCTTATGCTACAGAGCAGTGTCAGCAATCGATCTACCTGGTGTGGGAATAGAACTCACAGCCTAATGCACCAAAGGCAAGTGTGCTCCCTATTGTGGCACTGACACTGAATGTATTTTCTTGGTTTCCCAAAAACAGACTGGTGTGGGACCTTTCTTTTCTGAACAGATTTGTCAAGGTGCCCAAGTTCAAGGTGCTCACAATGCAGACAGTGCTTTCTCTGTTTCCAGACCACTACTTCACAATGACACTGATCTTGATGGATGCCTTTCTTCATATCCCCAAGGCTCATCACTTTAGGGGCTATCTGAGATTTGTTCTGTCTGGTTTACACTATCAATTTTCTGTATTGCCCTTTGGAGTATCCACTGCAACATGAGTGTTTTCCAAATGTCTTGCTCCAGTAGTGGCCCACTGATGGACTCTGGACATTCATTTTTTTCTATACTTGGATCACTTGTTGATCTGTGCAGAGTCTCTGTCCAGGTGTGTGGAATCACTAGAGAAGGCCTCATCCTTCCTAACTCTCTCATCTAGGGTTCAGGTTGAACCACCTATAGTCATGCTTGACACCCTTGCAAAGGCTCATCTTTGCAGAGTGCTTAATCAACTTCAACAGGAGTCTGGCTTTTCTGCCTGAAGATAATGTCCTATTATACCAGATGGTGTTTCTGGTCATCTCCCATGGGAATTTCACCTTGGTGGGAGAATTTCTAGTAAATTATTTTGGGCTGTAGGCTTCCATTATTCTGATTTTGCCACTGGCTCATCTTCACATGAGAAAAATTCAATAGTATGTCTGAAATTGTTGGAAGCAGTACTTGTTGGTGCTGCCCCTCATCAAACAAGAATTATAATGGTTTAGATATCAGTTGAGTATCAATCCTGGGCTTCCTTTCTCCCTCCAATGCAGTACAGTCTGTCCAGACAGTTTCACCCGACTTTACCTGAGAAGCTGTGTCACTGGGGATGCAAGTGCTGGTCATTTGGGGACCCAAGGATGCATGGAAGCACATCTACATCTAGGAGATGTAGGCCAAGTTTCACACCTTGAAAGTCCCTCACCCCCTTTGGACTCCAGGTCCTCTTCTGGTGGTTACTGACTTATCCACAGTGGCATGGCACCTCAACTAACTAAGGGAAATGAGAGCTTACCTTCTGTACCCACTGACAATGATAGCCTGAGAGCAGGCTTCTCATTATTCTCTGTCTCTTTAGGCAACAAACTTCCCGTCAGAGCAGAACATCACTACAGACAGACTGAGCAGATGCTAGGTAGACTCACAGGATTGGAAGCTCAAGGCAGTGCTGTTCCAGGATCTAGTCCAGATGTGGGAAATGCCTCTGACAGATCTGTTCACCAGCCTTCAAACAGATAGTTGAAGAAATTCTGTTCTAGACATCCACACAGTCATGATTGCAGGACATATGAATTCTCATTCCCTGGGACAGGAATGTTCCTGTATGCATTTCCACACTTTCCATTGATTCATAAGGTACTTCAGAAAGTTCACAGAAAAATGCCAAAGATCATTGTGGTAACCTCCTATTGGCCCAAGCAATCTTGGCTTTTCCTGTTTATGGTATTGGCCAAGGGCAATTACCACAGATATCCACACACACTGGACCTGCTCACACAGTCTCAGGTATGATTGGTGCACCCCAATTTGGAGAAACTTCTATTCACAGGCTGCATGATTCTATCTTGATTCCGTTTAGGCATTTGCTTGTTGAGGATGTGCATCGGGTGTTAAAGGAGGCTAGAAAATCTGCTATTAGAAACTCTTATGTTTACAAATGGATGAAGTTTCAAAGTGGTGCCTAAATGGAAGCAGATGGTCCATTATGGTTAATATCCCTCTGTTCTTGAAATATTGGTGTGAGCTACTTAAGAACAGCTTAACATATGTCTCCAATAAGGTGCATTTAGTGGCCATCTCTGCTTGCCTGCAAAGGATCCCCTTCTTTCAACTTTTTTGATAAAACTATTCATGAAAAGAGTATTGCATATGAGACCCCCCTTAATAAGAAAATTCCTATGTAGAATCTCAATTATGTTCTTGAAAAATCAATCTTACCACCTTATGAACCTGCAGCTTGCATTGATCTTTAGTTTGTAATGTGGAAAACTGTTTTGCTTATTGCTTTCACATCTGCAGGGCAAGTTTCTGAGCTGCAAGCTCTCATGGTGAGACACCTTACCTGACTTTCCATGGGGATAGGGATGTGATAAATGTTTATCCTTTTTTTAGGCTGAAAGTAGTTTCAGTCTTCACCTGCTATCATTCTTTTAATCTTCCTGTGTTCTTTCCAGAACCTAAGTATGAGGGATATATGTTACTTTATAGCTTGGATGTGAATAGGCAGCTCAGGTACTACCATGACAGAACAAAGTCCTTTAGGAAGTCCAAAAGACTTTTATTTACTTTTCTGGCGCAAAGAAAGGTCAGGGTATCTTAAGCAATTTATTGTGCATGGGTCTCTGGCATTATATTTGTTACATCTTGGCAAGGCAAATCCAGGAAAGGTAAAGGAACTTTTCAACAGAACATTATTAGTGACATTTTGGATATGAGTGAACTCTAGAAGTATTTTACAGGTAGCAACTTGGTTCTCCAGCCTTACCTTCATGAAGCAAAATGGATGTTTCTCTAGATCCAGTGGAGGCTTCATGGGGACCATTCTCCTGGTGCTGCTGGACACCTTTCCTTCCTTCTCCCAAGTTGGGTAAGCTTTGGGACTCTACCTATGTGGCATTGTGTTTCTTGAACATTGTACAGTTGCATGAGTTCCACTTACCTGCAACAACAGATGTTTGTAGAACACATCCACCATGCTCCCACCATCCCTTTTTTGTTGAATGAATATAGCTGGTTGTAGAAGGTGATATTGAATTTTGTTCAACAATCGTTTTGGTGTGTGTGTGTGGCATTTGGTATGCAACAGTAGGTGTTTGCAATGCTTGTGCTTCATTTGCTCTTCCTGTTGGACCCTATAAAATGGAAAGGCTATAGCCTTTTTCTTCTTCATTAATTTTATACCTGTAAAGACTTGAAACTGTCTCAACATTGAAAAGTTATTTTCTGTTTTTATCAGGTACAAAATAATATTGTCTGCAAATAAAGCCAACTTTTCTTGATTACCATACCAATTATATCCTTGAATTTCTGAGTCCCTTATTTTCATTGTCAATGTCTCTAAATATAATGTAAATAAAGGGGAAAGATGATGCCTCTGCCTGGTTCCCCTGTTCAGATTCAAGTTATCAGAGCGGAACTTTCCCACTTTAATTTTTGCTTCCAATCTATTATATATACTCCTAATCAACCTTATTACTATATCAGGCAATACAAATGTTACAATTGCCCTACTCATAAGATCCCAACTTACTCTGTCAAATGTTTCCTCTGCATTAAGATCATCACCAATGGACTTCCAAGATGACCGCACATTGAACAACAGCATATTTTCAGGTCTGACAGTGGGAAACCAGAAACTAAGAATAAGGATTGCCATTGAAAATGTTTTTGGTAAATATAGTACCTGGATGACAGCAAAGAAGAAATTTGGAAAACTTGAAAGAAAATTAACCAGGAAAGGTGAAGAAAAAACATTGTCTGGTAAGGATTCTGCAACTGTTCATCAAAAAGCAGTTCAAGCTTCAGCTTTGGTTCAAGAGATGTCTTCCAGTAATTTAGAGGAAAAATAAATCAAATGTACTCAGAGGTGATTAAACTAAATGAAACACTGAATGAATATATCAATCCAAACAACAAATGGCTGGAAGAAATAGAAGAAGCTTTAACTAGCCATTCAGATGAATTAATAAAACTGCAAAAATCAGAGGATGACATGAAGAAAAAGTTGGCTGAATATGAGGTTTCTCAAGAAGAACTGTTCAAAAATAGTACAGTTAGAAGACAGTGCACACATTTTCTGCTATACCAGAAAAACTGTAAGGAACAGACTGTATTAATTTTATGAAAGCACAAATAAGCAACTGGGCTGGTGTTCCACAGCAGAATTTGTTAACTGGAAGGGCACAGAGTGTATTCTTCAAACTTGGACATGAGAAAACATCCAAGACCTATTTTAGTAAAGATGCAATCATACCAACAAAAAAAGTTGATCCTGACAAAATTGTGGCAGAAGAGCAAAGTATTAAAACTGGAGACACCAGAGTGTTTGTAGAAAAATGATTATTCATTGTACACCAGGCAGAAGAGAATCAGATTTATACCAGCAATCAGAAAATCTCGAGAGGCATGTGTAACATTCAAGCCGCTCTATCCAGCTGTCTTCAAAGTGTTTTTTTCCTGGCAGATCAAAGTAATTTTTTGATGCAGAACAGGCTGAGGAGGAAATAAAAAAGTTTATCCAACAAAAAATGAGTCAGAAAGTGAAAGAGGACTCTACTTTTTATTCTTCTGATGGTAAGATTCATAAATGTCAATGTTCCAAAGAAAAATGCTTGAGAGACAGAAAAGGCACAGGAGTTGACTAGAAGAATTAGCAGTACCTTGGACTTGAACCAGGGTCTGGTGTTGAAGATGGAGATGAACATGAAGAAGACCAGCAAATCTGTAATTAGTGATTAAATGGAATACTACAAAGCATCTTATATTTTTTGCAAGAAAACATGACTGAAAAACATTGGACTTTTGTTGACTTTGTCAAACTTGTGGGTGGACTGTAAAGCATATATACCACTTTATATAATCAATGTTTAGAAGGACACAAAAACGGGGAAAACTAACTGTAAAACAATCTTTATTATTATTAGTATTTGTATAAAGCATTTAATTATACAAACTGCATCTTATATGCAGTAAATCAGTTTTGTGTAGTGTGTAGTCAGGAGTATTTTAAATGTGGGGGACTCTTTCAAGTGACTGTTGTATGTGTTAAATATATTAAAGCAAACAAGTATTTTTTCAGTTGTAAAAACTATAGGTTTTACAGTATAACAACAGAAAAAAGGCTGAACAAAAGCAAGTTTAATGTTCCTATGCTGTTATCTTGGGCTGCTGGGGCTGTTATCTTGGGCTGCTGGGGTTGGGGTGGGGTTAAAAGTGCAGTGATTATATTATATTTAGAATGATGATATTTTCTCTTTTTATTTTACAAAGGTGAATGTCTAGATTGCTGCCTTTGTCTTAAGCTGTAAACAGGTGTTTTGTAAGCATGTAGGCTTTAAAAATAAAACAAAATGATGAAAGTCATGAAAATGCTAAGCTTCTTACAACTGCAAGGATATTAGCTTGTTTGTTTTCCACTGGAAATGTTCAGCTGAGTCCAGATGACTGCATCTGCGGGTAGCTGTGTATTCTTTTCTGAGTGAAATTTACAAAGACTCATTGCTGAGTACATTTCCATGGAGACAAGTTATCTACAGGAGCAAGCAGTTATTCTTGAGAATGCTGAGTATTCTTTGCTGAGGGAAATGCAAACTGTAAAGGTACAATGGCAAGCAATTCAGTGAAAAAATTAAGTCTGAAATTATGGGAAGTGAATAAGAGGTAAAAACCTCCCTGCCAGCCTTAATACTTTAACACAGATTACCTAAAGTAATAATTTTAATTAAGTATATATTTCATAAAAATTGAAGGTTATGGATTCTTAAATTTAGAGTAGGTATAGTATTTATATGTAGCTATTAAGGGATTTCATCTTCAGTTTTTAATGCTAGTTTTTATAGTGTGTATAAGATCACTGATGGTATAATTGAATAATGAGGTTTAATCATCCAATATGATTTAGTATAAATAGACAGGAGTGGTGACATAGAGGTAGTATGTCTGAAGAAGTTCTAAGCAAGGACGAAAAATGTGGTGATTCTGTTAAGCATGTTGTTTTATTGCATGGTTACTTTGATCACTTTATGTCATAATATTATTAAAATCTATAATAAAAACCAAACCACCAGTCTGACCGAACAATGAAGGAAACCACCAGAAATAGCGAAAAACTTTTAGTTATGTACTTACCATAACTTCGGATGTATGGGATCCATCTCGCCTACATTCACAACAGATGGGTTCGGAGCCGATCCATCGGCTCCGACTCGGCAACTAATACACTAGCACGAAGTCTCTCATTGGCTGGGCTACTCCCTATCCCAGGATGCACTACACCTGCTTCCCCAGATCTTGTTTGTTCGCTTTCATACATCCATGCAAACACAGAAAAACTAGTAGTCACTATAACCAACTAAAGTTCTTCAAGAAAGATCGCCAAAAAAAAAAGGGACTACAGCTCCTCTAAATCCGAATGGAAGGGGGAAGGAGGGTGGGTACTTATGAATGTAGGCGAGATGGATCCCATACATCCGAAGTTATGGTAAGTACATAACTAAAAGATGTAATGGGATCCTATTCGCCTACATTCACAACAGATGGGACAGCGTCCCTAGCACCTACATCCCGGGTGGCTCATTGGAACACACTCCTGAGAACTGTGGAACCAAAGGAAGCTCTGCCTCGAGAAACCACATCCAATTTGTAATGAGAAATGAAAGTGTGCAGAGAAGTCCAGGTTGCCGCAGCACAAATATCATCTATTGATAACTTGGAGTGAAAAGCTACGGAAGTAGCCATTGCCCTGGTGGAATGAGCCTTGACTGGAAAGGGAAGGTCTTTGTTAGCCTGTGAATAAATAAAAATGATACAATCTTTAATCCATTTAGATATGGAGGTTTTTGTTACTGGTTGACCCAATTTGTACACTTCAAAGGAAACAAACAATTGATTTGATTTCCGCGTTTGAGCGGTTCTATTCAAATAAAAACGCAGTTGTCTATGTACGTCCAATTGATGCAAAGTATATTCTGCGTTATTAGAGAATTCTGGAAAAAAGACAGGGAGTTCTATAGTTTGTTGAATACAGAAAGAGGAGGCCACTTTTGGTATGAATGCAGGGTTTAATTTCAATGAGACTCTATGCTTGTGAAAAATCAAATAGGGAGGATCAGAACAAAGAGCTTGAAGTTCTGAAACTCGCCTAGCAGACGTTATGGCTACTAACAGGCCGTTTTCCAAGACAGAAATTTTAAATCACAGGTAGCAGCTGGTTCGAAAGGACGGGCAGTTAGGGCAGCAAGAACCATATTCAAATCCCAAGGGGGGACAGGATGAGATAAAGGAGGCCTAAGGAGCCAAGCCCCTTTAAGGAAAGCCTTACAAAGTTTGTGAGACATCAAAGAAGGTTCAAATGAAGCATGAAAATTAGAGATCGCCGCTAGCTGAACCTTAATGGTAGAAACTGAAGAGCCCGACTGAAAAAGGGAGGCCAGAAAATTCAGAACCTCCGATACTGGTGCAGTGAGAGGATCTATACCCTGTTCTTGAGCCCAGAAGGCAAACCTTTTCCATTTACTGGAATAAAGTTTGATGGTGGAAGGTTTATGAGAAGAAGACAGTATGTGGACCACGTCCGGCGAAAGAGCATTGTCTTGGACTAAGGATGGAAGTGGAGTAACCATGCTGCCAACTTCAGGGACCTGAGAGACGGATGAAGCCGTCCTGACTGATGAGTCAACAGGTCTGGCACCGGATCCAGAAACCATGGACCTTCTATCGCATGCCTCTGTAGGAAAGGAAACCAAACTTGACGAGGCCAGTGCGGGGCAATCAAAATCATCTCGCTCTCCATGTAAATGGCCTTCTGTATCACCCTCGGTAGGAGGGGGAACGGAGGGAAGGCGTAGAGAAGACCGGGGGGCCAAACGTGAGTCAGAGCGTCCCTGGGAATCTGTCCCTGAGAAGGGAACAGTGTGAAGAACTCTCTGCATTTCGCATTGTGAGGGCTGGCAAACAGATCGCAGCAAGGAAAACCCCATCTGTCGAAGATTTTCGCAGCTATACCCTGGTTGAGGGACCACTCGTGGGGTAAAAGAATGGTCCTGCTTAATCTGTCCGCAATCACATTGGACTTCCCCGGTATGTGCGTTGCCATTAGAAAGCGGTTGGTAGCTACCGCCCAGTGCCAAAGTCTCATGGCTTCTCTGCACAGTGGGTAAGACCTGGTTCCACCTTGCTTGTTTATGTACCACACCACCGACATGTTGTCAGATAGGATAGCAATCGGGCCTTGTGGGAGAGCGTGATGGAGAGCTTGGAGTACCAATAGTACCGCTCTCATCTCCAGGACATTGATATGCAAATGCGTCTCCTGGATCTGCCATGTGCCTTGGACTGACCTGTCCAGGTAATGACCCCCCCACCCTACCTGGGAGGCGTCCGTAGTCACAGTGGCAATGGGACGTTGAGGTATAAAGGGTCGCCCCTGGTCGAGATTTGATTGGAGAAGCCACCAATGCAGATCTCGATGGCAACTTTCTGTGATTATGATTAAGTGGTTCAAGGGAAGTTCCTGATAAGACCATTGAACCGACAGTAGCCATTGTAAAATTCGCATGTGAAGTCTGGCCAAGGGAACTAAAAGTATGGTCGACGCCATCGAGCCCAACAGTTGTAGGATCCGATGGGCCGGGGCTCTGAGTAGGGGAAGACAGGATTTGACTTGATCTTGTAGGACCTGAATTCTTGCTGCCGGTAAAAAGGCGCATTCTTTTGTGTCTAAGTCTGCCTATGAAAGTAATACGCTGAGATGGCTGTAGTACAGATTTTTGCAAATTGAACGTGATCCCCAAGAAACGGCCCAAGGTGAACGTGGCTCTGAGCGCTTGGAGTAGTAGATGCTCGGAGGTGGCAGTAAGGAGCCAGTCGTCTAGATAAGGAAACACCTGGAATCCCAGACTTCTCAGGTGAGCAGTTACCACTGCCAGACACTTGGTGAACACCCTGGGGCTGTGGTGAGACCAAAGGGCAGTGCTCGAATTGGAAATGACTGACTCCGAGGCGGAAGCGTAAATGTCTCCTGGACTCTTGAGCTATGGGAATGTGATAGTAAGCGTCCTGGAGATCTATGGAGCACATCCATGCATCTTTTCCAGCAAAGGAAGAATAGATTGAAGAGTGACCATTCGAATTTGGACTTCTTTACGAACGATTCAATGAACTGAGGTCCAAAATGGGCCTGAAGTCCCCTGTCTTTTGGTACCAAAAATAATCTTGAGTAAGTTCCTGATCCGATCTGGTCGATGGGGACAGGCTGGATGGCTCTTTTTTCTAGCAGCTTTGAAACCTCTAATGCTGCCTGATCCCGCTGACTGGGTGGTACGTCCGGGATTTCCCTTAAAGAAAGGGGGGGTTTGTTGAAGGGGATGATATAACCTCCGGTAATAATGCGAAGCACCCACTGATCGCTTGTTATGGATTCCCAAGCTTGTGGGTGCGCCAAGAACGACCCGACTGGCTCGGAGTTGCACAGTCGGGCAACAACTCAGGGACGCTGGTTGTATGAAGAACCACGAAAGGAATCGCGGTCTCCAGAGTTACGGGGGCCTCTGCCACCTCTGGGGCGGCGTCTTCCAAATTCCCCCCCCCGCCTCTGGAGGGGGAATCACTGGGTGGAGTAGGGAAAGACTTCTGAGATTTTCTAAACCACATTTTCCCTCCTCTCCGAGCCTTGGGGTAAGGCCTAGAAGGAGCGGAAAATCGGGCCCCAACGGCAGTCAAAGTCTTGCCCTCCTGCTCGCACCGAGTTAGTGTGTCCTTCACCTTGGGTCCAAACAAAGATGACCCATCAAAGGGGCGTCGGCGAAGGAAGACTTGAAGGCCTCCGTGAACGAACACAAGTGTAACCAGGCTTGTCTCCTGAGGGCAACGCCTGTTCCCGCTGCTCTACTTGCCCCTTCGGCCGCATATGAAATGAGCCTCATGGACGAGTTAACAATAGAAAAGAGGGTAGTCATCTGTGCGCCAACAGTCGGGGCCAGCGCCTCAGGTAGGTTACCAACAAGAGAGTCATTTAGCTCTTTGAGAAGATCCCTTTGGAGCCTCGTAAAATGACATAAGTAGTTCAGCGACCGTAAGGTAAAGGCCGCTGAAGACAGGGTACGCTTCCCGTACCTATCCATACTCCTAGAATCCTTATTAGGAGGATGAACAGACGTCGAAGCCTCTGCCACGTCCTGCTGTGTGGCAGAAGCCACCACCAAAGCATCTACAGGCACACCCTTTGTGAGAAACTCCTTCTGGGGCTGACAAAAATTTAGTGGGGCTCGCGGGCACCGGGTCCACAGAATCAGGGTATTCCCACCTTCGAGAAACCAAATCAAGGAGTTCATCGAAGGCGGAGACACCCAGGAGGTGGAAGGCTGGGCCCCAAAGGCCTTGAGGAAGACTGACTCCTCAGCTGAAGGGGTTTTGGCTTGCCAGTCACCTCTCTGTCTCAGAATCTCCAAGATATCTGAGAAGGAGATATCATCCGAAGATTATTTGGGGGACCCTTCTGCGTCATCGAGGTCAGTATCCGATGTAACAGACTCATCTTGGGAGTCTACGTGCTTCCTCTTACACAATTTCTTCCGTGGGGGTTCGTCCGAAGCAGTTTCGGACGGACCACCTGGAAGAAGGGAACCCCCGATGGGGGTATCCTCAGGCCCTGGGGCCCCGCTGCCGGGGAGCTGCAACACAACAGAAGCACCAGTCTCCAAATCTAGGGACGGTGGGGTAGAATCTTGCTGAACCGGCAAAGGCATGGCCAGCGCGCTCCTCATGGCCTCAAAGGCCGGACCTCCAGAATCCAAGGAGGTCACTGGTCTAGAGGCCACGATGGCACTGGGAATTCCAGCAGCCGATGCTCCGAGAGGAAGACTAGGCACCGAAGCACCCAATCCCAAAGTGTTCCCCTCGGGCCCGGCTGAAGAGGTCGCAGTACCAAACCCTGAACCGGAGGACAGGGTAGTAAGCACAGTTGGAACCGAGAGACCTCGAAAGGGGTCTCTGCTCCGACCGTATGGCTCCGCTTTGCTCCACCACCACCGACTCCAACGGCTCCGAGGAGGTTGGAGGAGGAATCAAATGTGTTGGAGGGGGGATCGGCTCTGAAGCTAACTGTGCTGGAGCCAAGACCAATTTAGTAAACACTGGAGATTGGAATAGCCTCTGTAAAACCCTATCCAGGTCCAAATCTGAAAGTCTCGATGATTTAGAGGAGGTAGACAATCGAGAATACTTTCCTCTCGGCTCCGAGAGAGAAGGGGACCGGTTCCGAGACGGCTCCAATGCTATCGGCGCCGACTCCACCACAGCATGGACCACCATCGGCACCGAAGGAGCCTTCTTCGGAGCCGAGGGGGAAGAGTCTGAGCTGCACACTTCCACCGGCTCCGAAGCCATTGGAACCGATGGAGGTGATTCACCTCTCGATACTCCAACTTGCGGCTCCGAAGGCAATGGAGCCGAGGTAGGAGGTATCGAGGCAGACCCTTCGACCCTCGGCCCCGAAGTCAGTGGAGCCGAGGAAGAAGAGGTCAATTTTGTCTTTTTAGAAGTCGGCTTCGACGGACTTGTCGGAGCCGACGATCTTTTCTTTTTGGAAGCAACAGGCAGATCTAAGGCTTCCTCAAAAGAAGGTTTGATAAGCCCTTTCAATATTAATTTGTTCTTGCGTTCTTGAAGAACTCTAGATGAGAACGCATGACAGACGCTACAAGTCTCTTGCAGATGTTTCGGCCCCAAACAATAAACACATACTGAATGACTGTCTGTAATGGACATTTTATACTTGCACCGAGTGCATTTTTTAAAACCTGACTTTTGTTCCTTAGACATGATACAGGCCACAACAAGTACAAACTCTAAGGAAAACTTACTCTACCACAACAAGAATAGCACTATACACAAAAAAAGTGCCAACTGAAAAGCGCGAGACACACTGGCGCGAGTACTGGCGAAACTTTACCTCACAACAATTTGAAAAAAGTTAAACGGCCCAAAGCCCTCTAATTTAAACGAGCTTTGCCCAAAAAACAACTAACCAAAAGTTAATAAAAACTAATAGCACTCAAAGGTAGGGCAAAGGCCCTCTAACTTAAACGGGCCTTACCCGACTGAACAAATTAAATTTTTTGGAAACAAGCACTCAACAAACAACAATAAGAAATAGTTAGAAATAGTTAGAAATAGCTGTTAAAACAGCTGTTTGGTTAATATAGACAAAAATTCCCTAGGTCAAGGACCAATAAGGTAAAAAGAACCACTTAGCTCCAGCCAAGTCGAGACCACGTCCAGCTTGTTAAGCGGCAAACAAGATCTGGGGAAGCAGGTGTAGTGCATCCTGGGATAGGGAGTAGCCCAGCCAATGAGAGACTTCATGCTAGTGTATTAGTTGCCGAGTCGGAGCCGATGGATCGGCTCCGAACCCATCTGTTGTGAATGTAGGCGAGATAGGATCCCATTACATCACAGTTTAATATCGCTTTCGTCTCAAAAGACTTCTTCAGAATGAAAAAAAAAATTTTCATTTTGAAGAAGTCTTTTGAGACGAAAGCGATATTAAACTGTATTTTTTGCTATTGCTGGTGGTTTCCTTCATTGTTCGGAAAGACTGGTGGTTTGTTTTTTTTTATTAGTCTTTGCTGCAGCTTCATCCCTGGGACTATTTTTTTTCCATATTATTAAAATGTGCTTATCCATATACATTTGCTGGAGTTGGTTTGTCTCCTCTACCGTACCTATTTTCATGCTTTGGTTGGTTGGTGGCAAGCTCTGCTCAATACTTTGGCACTCACAACCTTTTTGTGGATTGTTTGGTCAGTAAGTATATTAAATCCCAGGGTGGAGTAGGGTACATAGTGGGGGGGTTGTTTTAAGAAGATTCCTTTATGAAAGGATTTACATAATCTAGATAAGGCCAAAGAGGATTGCTTATGTCCTACATGAAAACTGGAGATAGCCGCAAGCTGAATCTTAATGATGGAATAACTAGGACTATTGTTAAATATGGAAGCAAGAAAATCCAGGATAGCTGAAATGTGTGCTGAAAAGGGGTCTAGTGAGGATGTATCTAATGGGAGAACCTGGACTATCTAACCATCATTAGAAGTGGAGAAAAAAATGCAGTCAATTTGAGGGTTTAAAAATCTGGGTGTGTTATCCCTGATGGATGAGAGAGAAGGTCCTGGTTCGCATCCAACATCCAAGGAGGGTGCATGACATAAGGCCACAGAAAAGGGAAACATACTTTTTGAGACCAGAATGAAACAATGAGGATTATTTTGCACTTCCAGTAAGATGCTTTCTGTAGAAATTTGGGAACTAGAGGAGTAGGAGGAAAAGAATACAGGAGCCCAGGGGACCAATAGAGGACTAGAAAGTATCTCGGTGAGTCCCTCTCTGGAGGGATTAGGGTTAAGTAATTGCTGCTCCTAGAGTTGAGAGGAAAAACAAAGAGATCACACCATGGTTGGCCTCACTGATGGCAAATCATGTCTGCCACTTCAGGTTTAATAGAAGATTCATGAGAGAGTAAGATGGACCTGCTCAATTTGTCTGCTAGCATGTTGGACTTCTCTGCGATATGCATTGCCAGAATAAAGTGGCTGGAAGAGACTGCCCACAACCAAACTCTCATTGCCTGTCAACATGGGAGATAGGTCTTGGTTCCCACTTGCTTGTTGATGTACCAGACTACCAACATATTAGCTGTCTGAATAGCAATCATCCCAGAGGGACAGCATCTTGAAACACCTGCAACGCTAACAGGACTGCTCTCATTTCCAGGACACTGATGTAAAGATTGGTCTCCAACTGGGAACAAGTGCCTTGGACTGTCTCTTCCAAATAATTTCCCCCACTCTAGTTGGTAAGCATCTACAGTTACTGTGGCTATGGGTGGTGGAAGTATAAAAGGGCAGCTCTGACAAACTTCTCTTGTAGTAATCCACTAGATAATGTATTATTTGCAAATTCATATTGGCACAAAGATTGGTGTTGTCTATTAGACCATTGTACTGCAAGTGTCCATTGTAGTACCCTTATGTAAAGCCTTGGGTACTAAGAGTTATGGAAGTTGCCATAGATCCCAGGAGTTGTAAAACCAAACTTGCAGGTAGGGAATGATGACAGAGGATTTCAGATGCTTGACTCTGTAAAGTAGTTATTCTTCAGTGAGGTAGGCTTGCAATTTGGGTCATCATGTTCAAACAAGTATCATTGAACTGCAGGACTAGAGGAGGAGTGAGCTGAGCCTTATCACAGTTCACTGTTACTCCCAGTTGAAGACATGGTTGGAGCAAGAAGTCCCTGGTCTGAATCAGCAGAGGCTTTGTGGGAGCAGAGATGAGACAGTTGTCAAAATATGGACATACCCAGAATCTTAGCAATTTTATATGAGCTGCAACCACTGCCATGCACATGGTGAACACCCTGGGGTTTGTGGTGAGACTAAAGGGCAAGGCTCCGAAATGGCCATAACTGGCTCCAGCCAGAAGCAAAGGAACTTCCTAGATCACCTGTCTATTCAGATGTGGTAGTATACATCCTGGAGATCTAGCATGCACATCCAATTGTCCTTGCACAGAAGCAGCAGAATAGACTGAACCATGACTATTTGGAACTTGGAGCATTTAACATACTGGTTTAAGTTGCTGAGATCTAGGATAGGTCTCATGTCCCTGAGTTTTTTTGGCACCAGAAAGAACCTTGAGTAAGTTCTGAATCCTTGTTGGTCTGGGTGGACCATCTAAATGAGACTTTTTATCCAGCAATATTTTCTATTTCTACAGCTGCGGCTTTTCTGTGACCAGACGGAATATCAGGAAGTTTGGTAGAGTTATGGGGGGGGGGTGCTGTAGGGAAAAGGGTTTGTGATAACCCCTGGAAATAATGCACTACACTGAAGTGTGATGGCTGCCCAAGTTTGTGGGTGGAGGGACAAGTGTCCCCAACTGCCTCCAGAGTGCAAAAGCAATAGTTGGGTAACCCTTCAGGAGCACTGATAGGATTTCACAGAGAATGTACCTCTAAAACCCTTATTTTGGGGGGCCTCCTCTGCCATGAAGGCATCATCTCTTATGGGAGTTCCCCCATCTGCCACAGGGGGATCTGTCCCCATAAGACTCATGGGAAGAGCCTTGTAACTTCCAGAACCACATTTTCCTGACAACTGTTTGATTCCTGGAAAAGGGATCCCTACAGCAGAAAAGGTTTTCCTGTCTTGTTCACTCCTAGACAGGGTTCTTTTAACCTTGGGGCCAAATAAGGTAGCTCCATCAAGAAAGAATTTATGAATGATGACTTGAAAGGCTCTACAAAGTCACAGAAGCACATCCATGAATGCCATCTTGCAGCTATTCCTGAATCTGCAGCTTTCAAAGCACCTTCTGAGGCATGGGAAATAAGTCTCATAGTGGTGTTTGATAGGGACTGCAGGGTGGCCAGTTGAGAAGAAACGGTCTTCTCATACTCTGCAGACATGGACCCAGAGAAGATACCAGAAAACTCCTTGATCAAGTCCCTCTGAAATCTTGTGATATGTGCCAAATAGCTCAGCGAACTGAGATCAAAGGTCATTGACACATATACACACTTCCCAAACCTGACCAATGCCATGGACTCTCTAGTGGGGGCATGGACAGTAGAACTTTGATGAGAAGTTCTTTCCTGGTGGCAGCTGCTACCACTATAGCATCTACTGAGGGACCTTTGCTCCAGTGGGTCAGATCCTTAGGTGCAACCAAATACTTATCAGGTCTTTTAGGAATTGGCTCAATAACATACAGACTTTTCCATGATCAGTGGGAGATGAGGTCCACCATCTCCTCCATAGGAGGAACTACCCAGGACATAGCTGAGCCAGCTCTGAAGGCCTCAATAAACACTGACTCCTCTTGGGAAGGGGGGATACGAATACCAACCACCTTTCTGGCTCAAAAGCTTGAGTATTTCACCGAAGGAGACATCTTCAAGGGGTGTTCAGGGTGACTCTTCCACCTGAAGTTATTGTCTTCTGCCAGAGATTCCTGTGAGGAATCTAAGTGCCTCCTCTTGCATGTACACTTCTGAAGGGGCACCCTGTTGGGATGCTCCAGACAGGACTTGGAAGTGTGAGCTGAGTCCTGAAAGAGTACTGTCTCAAGGCCTGTATGCGCTGGCTGCCCTGATGTGACAGGATGTACAGGTTCCAAGACGACAACAGACAGTTATGGAAGGGGTGGGCCCAAGGGGGGCAAGTATGTCTTATCCGCAGAGGTAGAGAAAGCTCTTTCTACTACCTCAAAGGCCAAAGACATAGAAGAAACAAGGGCCACCCTGGCAGGAGCTGAAAACAACTGTCCAGGAAGTCTCAGAGCATCACCCTGAAAATGCCTCGAGGCAAAAGTCACAGCTGAGCTGTCCAGCGCCGAGGGTCCAAGAAGCAGAGATGGCTTTGATGTCATTGGACTTGACAGTAACCCCCCCCAGATCCAGTGTTGATTCTTCAGCTCTGGGAGTCCTCCAGCTCCAACATGGTTAGTGCTGACTGGATAAGAGACATCAGTGGAGTCAAAGAAGCTCAAGCCTTTTGATCTGACATAGACAGACTCAGAATTCTCTGGCCAGATGGCTCTGAAACCAATGGTTGGATCAGAGAAGAAGTCAACAACTGGGTTGAGTGCGATGGGAGCTGAGCCAGTATAAGTCCCAACTGATTCTGGGCCTGGAGAAATTTCCTCATCATCCTGTCCACATCAGCTTTGGTTAGGTTCCTAGATGACCTGAGAGACAGTAAGCTAGACGGTGGCCTGGAAGTTCTTTTCAGAGTGTCTTAAAGGAAGGGTGGATGGATCCAAGAAGAAATTGGCTCCAGAGTTAAGGTGGAGGAGCAGTGAACTGGATATTTCAATTTTGACTTTGTCAGATATGATGGACCTGACAGATCTGATGGTTTAGAAATGTTCTCAGGTGGAGTTAAACCCAAAAATGTAGAGGGACAGCAATCAGGGGATCATTTCCTACTCTCTTTGTCTTTGATAGATGAATCCCCCTTAGCCTTTGCAGGAGGCTTTTTGGAAGGAGGAAAACCAAGCGGAAGAAGAAGATGAAGAAGTTGAAGTGATGTATGGTAAGAGACTATATATATATATATATATATATATATATATATATATATATATATATATCTATATATATATATATATATATATATATATATATATATATATATGATGAACCTTTAAAATGTCATGGCTGAATTCTGCGACACTCATATATGTAAAAGTATGTTTTCAAAGATTTGTATGAACATAAAAAAGATGCCAAATTCACAACAGCAAATGCTAGTGTGCTTTCACTACTGTAAATTCAGCATTTTGAGTGGAGTTCGCACTATAGTGGAGATCGAGAAAAGTACCCTTTTTCTCACTGTACTGCGATCTTGGAGTTTGCATATATAAGTAGCAGGAGGGGGTGCCCCCTTCAAAACGTTCGTAGATGTCCCGAAGTGCAGGTTGTTTTGCTCAAAGTCGACATTTGCTCAGTGTTGACTTTATTTACAAAGCATGTTTGCACTTTTGAGCATTCAGCATTCCTGTTTCCAACATTTGAAGTATATATATATATATATATATATATATATATATATATATATATATATATATATATCTGTGTGTGTGTGGTTTACTATTGAAATGTTGCCATGCAATTGCACGACTATGAAGTTTTCGAACAACAGATGTTCGAATACTTCATATTTCGGCAGGTTACATGAGTGAATGGTACAATTGCAAATGGACTGTGCATTCGCAAATATAACGTTCACTCCTGTAAAGGGATTGCGGTACAGTGCAGTTAGGGAAATGCATCCCTTTCCTCACTGTAGTGCGAGCTCGGAGTTGGAATAATAAATTGGGGGGTGTAGGGGGCTTGCTCCCCTGCATACACAGGAAGTTAGGTGTAGGGATTAGGGAGTTGAGGTACAGGTGGCTTTGTTGTTAATGCCGTAAAATGTCATTGTCGACATTTTCAGCATTAACGGCTATTTTTTTCGATAATAGGGCCATTCGGGTAGTTGTAGATTCAGTTAAAGACTTCAGTATTTAGTATTGTTTTTATTGTGAATTTCGAGATATTGATAGTAAACCTATATACATATATGTGTGTGTGTGTGTGTGTGTGTGTGTGTGTGTGTGTGTGTGTGTGTGTGTGCATAAATGAAGTAGAGAAGGGATGAAGAACCAAAACAGTGTATCTATTAAAAATTATAAAGATAATATTTACCCAAAAGCACTCCAAATGCCCAAGCTATGGAGAGAACATCCATTCACTGAAGCAGCAAATGAAATCTGAGGTAATTCTAACTAAAAAAGAGAATTGTGGGTACAGGAAGGAGCTTGACTGTGGATCCAAGTCTTTAGAAGGGGCTGAAGTCAGATTTGAGGTTGAATCCAAGATCCTTTGGTTGGGGATTTAACAAAAGAGACAACATCAGATTCTACCATTACTATCTTTTCTTTTTTTTTCCAACCGGAAATCCTTTCTTTATCAAATTTACATGCTCACTTCTTTCTAAATATACCTCCTGTACCATTTCAATTTGCAATCTTTATTAATATAATTCAATACTCTAACGTTTTTGTTTATACCTGTGAGGCCATTCCCATTCCAAAATAATATGTTTAGTCTAGCTATTATAAGAAGTTATTATTCCCACCTATTATACATTACAACTTTTTTAATGTCTATTTCCAGCTTTTGTGTTACATACACCCACTAATGTTTGACAGGCTGATCCTTTATACAGTTGTTTCTTGTCATCTCTATTTGAACATGTCACATATTATAAGACTTTCTGTTTTAATGAAAACCCTCAAAAAAACCCACATCCCATAACATATTAAAACAAACACATACAATTATGTACATTATAAAAAAGTGAAGTTTAACCCTCATGATAATAACAATTGTCCCAAATAGACAGCTACACCAACAGGCATTAACTAACCTAAAGGTAAGGTTATCCATTCTACAGCATATGTAGCCTGTGCTCCTAGTTACAATAATTGCTTTCTGCTCTTGTCTTATCTTTATTTCCCTCCCAGATGTGAAAACAGCATATATACTTTCAGAAAACACTAACTTTTAGCTTTAAAAAGTGCATTGGCTATCTTTTAAAAAACTAAATCATACATTGTTCTAGTAAATACATTAAAGTATTTAGTTAGTGGAAAATATGCTATCTCTTATCCACTTCCAATAATTTCAAACCTTATATTTTGTTTGTTTATTTATTTATTCAATGTATTTAATTAATTAATTAATTAATTTTTTGCTGAGCTGCTTGACCTTGTACTTTTTAATTCTACATTTTTCTCAGTAAACAATGTCCACACCTCTTGATTTATCGTTTCACCTTTAGTCAGCTTGTTTCCATGGAAATATAAGAACAGAATATACTTCTCATTTTACACTGAGAATGTATTTGCTAAAGAGAAATTATTCATCACACTGTGGTCTCTCATTAAAAAAACACTTGCTTAAACAAAAACTTGTCATTAGAGTAAGCCAAGGGCATTAATCCAGACATTCAATAAAAGAAAGTATTTCATCGCTACATATATTACAGTCAGTGCACTTTTACATCCCATCCTTCATCCTAATAGCCCAAGATTACAGCCTATTAACTTAAACGTTCTTTTGTTCAGTCTTTCTTCTCTTTTTACATTGTAATACCTACATTTCTTAAAACATTATCACATACAACAACCACTGAAAATACTTTGTTATATAACATGAAATTTATATCATGAAATGTTTTATAAAAATACTGTTTATAATAAAAAAATGTTTTACACACAGTTACTTTCTCTTTTTTTCTTTTAGTGTCCTTCCAAATATTAATGACATAAAGTAAGGTATATGCCTGTCACTCCTCCCCCAACACTCACTCACTCACACACACACACACACACACACACACACACACACACACACACACACACACACACACACACGTTTAACAAAGTAAAAAAAATCTCAACTTTCTCAGCCACTTTTTCCTGTAAAAGACATATTTCACAAATGTGACTGATGCTTTGCAATCTCACATTTATTCATTAATTTCAGTGTTGCTGGTCTTCTTCCTGTTCATCTCCATCTCCCAAATCTAGACTCTGGTTCAAGTCCAAGGAACTCCTGATTCTTCTAGTCAACTCCTGTGCTTTCTTCTGTCTCCCAAGTATTTCCTTTGGAACACTGGAAACGGTTTCACTGGCAAAGTCTCTCTATGAGCTTTATGATCAGAAGTATAAAAAGCAGAATCCCCTTATGTTTGATGGCTCACGTTTTGTTGGAAATACTTTTGTATTTCCTCCTTAGCTTGTTCTGCATCAAAAATACCTTGACCCTCCAGGAAAACATATTCCAAAGACAGCTGGATACAGCAGCTTGAATCTTACACCTGCCTCTCTACATGCCCTGACTGCTGGGATACATTTGCTTCTCTTCTTCCTGGTGTACAATGAATAATCATTTTACACAAACACTCTACTTTCTTCAATTTTTAATATTATGGCCTTCTGCTACAGTTTTGTCAGGATCAACTTTTTTTTTGCTGGCATGACTGTATCTTTACCAATACAGGTCTTGGGTGTTTTTTTTCATGGCCAGGTCTGGAGCATACACATGATGTGCCCTTTCAATTAACAAATCATGCTGTGGAATACCAGGCCAGTTATTTTTCTGTGCTTTCATAAAATTAACAGTATGTTCCTTCCAGTTCCTCTGATACAGCAGAAAATCTCAGATTTTCTCTGTACTGTCGTCTAATTCTACCATTTTCCTTAAAAAGCTTGAGTAGTCTCATACTCAGCCAGCCTTTTCTTCATTTTGACCTCTGATTTTTGTAGTTTTATCTGTTCATCTGAATAGCTGTTTAAAGCTTCTTCCATTTTCCAGCCTTTTATTTGAGTTGATATACTATTTTAGCATTTCATTTATAATAATAAGCTCCGAGTATTTTTGAATTACTTTTTCCTCTAAATTAATGGAAGTCATTGCTTTTACTAAAGATGGAGCTTGACCTTCTTTTTGCAGAGCAGCAGCATTATTCTTCCCAGTCAGTGTTTTCTCCTCACTTTTCTAGTTGATTTTCTTTCAGGCTTGCTATGTTTCTTTTTTGCTAGTATCCAGGCAGTGTGCTTACTAGCCAGTAACTGACTTTTATTAAAACAGGAAGAATTACTGGCCCTTATCTATCAGTTTCTTTTTCCACATTGAAAGAGCTGAAATTAAACTGTTGATCAGTGTGCAACTATCTTGGAAAACCATTTCATAAACAATTTTGACCACAAAAAGAGATGAAAGAGAAGAAAAAAAAAAAGAGAGGGAAAGAGAGAGACAGAGATGAAAGAGAAGGATCCATGGGCAGACAAGCTGCGATGGCTGCAAGATACACCTTGATAGATGCATAAGCCATAAGGTAAGCCATTGCTGAGTAGCTCACAAATATATTTAAGAACCAGTGTGGTAAACTCCATACTACACCCTCTGATATCAGTTAGGTACCACCTAGAAAACCTCTTCCACTTAAAAACATAAGAGTTTCTAGTTATAGGCTTTCTTGCCTCCTTTGATACCTACTGCACATCTTCATGGACCCTGTGCCTAAAAAGTTTCAATACATAATCATCCAGGCCATCAGTAGCAATTGCTCTAAAATGGGGTGCACCAGTCACTCTGACACTGTGTGATCAGATCCAGAATTTGAGGATGTTTGTGAGAATTGCCCTTGGTCAAGTCCATTAAAAGAGAGAACCAACTTTACCTGAGCCAAAAGGAAGTTACCACATTGATCTTTGGAAATTCTTTCTGAATCATGAGAAGTACCTTGGATACCAGTGGAAAGGGTGGAAATATATAAAATAACATTCCCATCCAAGGGAACAAGAATGCATCTGTCCTCCAAGCACAGCTCAAATAGAATTTTCCACCTGTCTGATGAACAGAACTATTTGAAGTGTTCCCTACATCTGGACCAAATCTAGGTAGATCTCTGTCCTGAGTTTCCACTTGTGAAGGCCCATCTTTGATGTGCCAAGTCTGTCTACCACTATGTTTTGCTTTGACACAATGTATGAATGAGGCCTGAAGCATGAGAAAATACTGTAAGGCTCGCTCCCAAACCATAGGACCTGAAGACCATAAGTGGTGAAGAACTTTTAAGGTTGGAAACACTACCAACATTTCTATGACATTTATGTGCTTTCCAGCATCCAAAGGACCTCATGCATTTAAACTTCTCTGGACACTGCTCTGCAAGTAAAATTTGGCAAGTCTGCCTGTACTAGCTGCACTGGGGTCTGGAAGGACAAGGGTCGGTCTGGTTAATATAGGTTGATAGATGAATACTACGCTAACTGCCCTGAAAGGCCATTTTAAGCCTAGCCAATTATTTAAGGTTAGAATCAAATCATGCACCTTGTGTCTTTGAGATGAAGACCTTAACCATTATGCCAAACCACCCACCCATATTGTTTATGAGATATCTAAGGCCATTTAACTTCTCTGATCTAGAGTAAGACATCCTGGAGAGTGAACACTCCATAGTCTGCATCAACAATGTTAGGATCCTTCTAATATACTTCTGCACACTTCTGAAAGCTCTTCTTAATATTTTCTGTTTTTGTAAGGGGTCTGCCATCTTTTTTTTTTTCTATGTTAATCTTTACTAGAAGTTTCTTTTAATATCACCAACATTCTTGAAAATATATCTTGCCTTTCCTGTTCTGTCTTGTTCTAGTTCTTTGCACTGCTCATTTAAATGTGCCTGATTCCTTATGATTATTCATTAAGACTCTATATTCCATTATCTATTCCATTAAATTGTGCTCTCCTTCTTTTCTTAGTTGCTTCTAAAGCCCCCACAGGCAGCTAATTTGCCTTTTTTATTTTCTTTTGATTTGGAATACTTTTATGCTACTAACTGGCAATATCACAAATTTCTGTTCATAGTTCTTAAGGTGCTCTGTCTACCATTTTAATCCCTTGAATCTTTTCTTCACCTACATTACATATTCATTTAGAATAGTTTTGATCTCATATCTCCCTGGGTTAGATGCCTTTCTTGTTTTCTTTAACTTAATTCTACACTTTGCAATAAGAAGCTGATGATCTGAACCACAGTCAACTACAGGTCTTGTTTTTGAAGACTGAACAAAGCTCTTCCATCTCTAACTGTAAAGTATATAGTCAGTCATTTCTGTAATGACCATATGGTGATATCCATATGTAAAGCCATCTCCTAACCTGCTAAAAGACGGTGTTTGCTATGACCAGTGAATTGTCTTGGCAGATTTTTACTAGTCAGTTTCCTATTTCATTCTGTACTCCAAGGTCAAACATGCCCATTAATCCAGATGTATGTACTATGACTACCAAATTTAGCATTACATATTTTTTGGCATAAGTTACAAAGTTTCTGCAGATCCTCATAAAGCTATTCAACATTATCTTTTTCAGTATATGTAAATGGAACATAAATTTGCAACACTGTAATGTTTGATGGCTTATCTCATAGTCTGATTGAGATAAGCCACCCCTTTATTAACTATGTATTTCCCATCTATCTCCAGTTTAAATCCTTCTGATGATGATTATATAAGTAGGGTATACAACTTCATATCAATAAAGCTGCACACTTATTAAAATACCCAAGGATCAATCTTATTTACAGGTCTGAAAAATGAAAACGAATGAAAAAGTACAAACACACACAAATAAAAATCACAAAAACACATACAAAACAAAACCCATTTGATAATCAGAATAAGACAACCTATAGCTTATGATCTGAAAGAAGCATATCCATAACATAAAAGGCACTTTATGCAACTACTTCATGCTTTGTTATACCCCATAAGGATACTCTTATCAGACAATAAGACATACCTCACTGTGTCTTATTTCTTAAAAACTGCTTCTCAGAGTTAAATCGCAAAAAATATGCAAACACCCGAATTGTAGCAAGTGCCTTGAAATTTAAACAAAATAACAAAATAGCAGGATAACTCCAATGGCATTAATAGATAAGGCCACAACTATGGCCCAGGTGACCTCAGTTTGATTAGCGACTGGTGAGTTTGATGGAGCTGGTAGGGGAAGAAGGATGTATTCATCAGGTCTGGAAGGTGGTCCATGGTAATCCAATGACACAGTCTCTCAGAGGAGAGGCCTAATAAACATATCCTTATTGCAGGGATGCTGACAAGGACACAATTCACTGCTAAGACTTCTTATATGATGGCCTCCCCAACTAGCTCTCACCTTCACAGGAAAACTCCAAGATAAGAAAATAAATAGGTATAGCTGATAGAGAGAACTTGATGGTCAGTAGGCCCAGCAGGTAAAAATAACATAGTAGACCCTAGAAACAGGATTTTAAATTGTTATTTAGGGCACCAAACTCCATGTAGAGCAGAAGGAATGTAAAAACTATATATAATAGTTTAAATATTCTAAAGCTGTTTCTATTTCCCAGAATATAACTACTGCCATTTATTAAAAGCGATAAGAAAATTCCATATGGAGTTGTAATGTTACTTTTTGTACCTGGAGTATTTCCATTCTGATCCACTTCATCTGTGCTGGCTCCCCATCTAACAAGCAGTTGTAAGCAACCTAGTCGTCCATGAAAAGCAGCATAATGAACAGGCCTCCAGCCATTCTTGTCTGCTACATCTGTGTCCTGTAAGAAAGAAAATGTAGTACCACTGCTTGATACATTACTTTCTCCTGCTTTTGGAATTAAGAGAATATTATCAGAATTTGCCATGCATCATATTGATTATCCATAATACTGTCCACAGAAATGGAAAAATGTTTAGGATAAACTCTTCTTTTCCTACTCTCAGCTAATCTACTTGTATGCTGCCTTACCAAGATTGAGCCATTTGTCTCTATTTCATTGTGCAACCTTTTTCAGATATTTTTCCTACCTTTTCTCTATCATGACTTGTCCTGTATGAAAAAGCCTTTGCAGATGTAACCTTTGGGCATTTAGATAATGACTCAGGGTGGACAGAAAGTCTGCCAGGCTCCTGTCCTGTTGCAGCTAGAGGGTTTTTATTTTATTATTATAATTATTTACATTCACTATTCAGAAACCAGAGAAAGACACAGTCATGAAACGAGTGCTGAACTTTCTTGGTTGTGTTAGTATCAGAAGATTCTATGAGTCATGTGTGGGAATGTGCACATCCACTGAAGAAAGCATAGCAGGCTCTCACATCTCTGAGCATGCAAATCAGCTTTCCATGGAAGGATTGGGGCAAGAAGAAAAATTCTGATGACATCCAAGATGATGGCCTCTTTTGACTGTCTTTCATCAACTGGGAAAAAAGGGGGCAGTAAGGTTATGGGAGGGCTGATAACTGGCAGACAATGGGGAGACAAAGACATAATTAAATATAAACAAATATGCAATATCTAGAACAATCACTGGAAAATCTACTTAGTGTTGTACATCCAAGTCTCATTTCAGCAGCACAAAGTTACAGTGCAGTAAATTAATATTTTATTACCTGATAAAGTAGGAGAACTGGACACTGTCTCAGCAGACGAACTGAATAACGGAAATTACACCTACAGTTATAGTATATTATGTATCCCTTCAGAAAAATATATTTTCAAATAGCTACATCCAATGTCTGAAGATCTCAAATGGATACACACATACACACATTTAGAAACAATCAACATATGTAACCAAAGATTAAACATTTGCAATCAGCATCCATTGCTAAAATCACTGGAGGTCTGACTGAAATCCTTTCCAGTGTGGTACAATGACTGGCAAGTTGCTTCTCATTAAAGTTCTTCTCCAGATATCTTTTCCAGTATTCAGTCCTTGCAGCAATTTGGCCTGGGTGGCATTTCAGTAGTATCTTACCAAAACATGCTGGTCAGTGTCAAATGTTTTTAAGGTTTTCCATGCATAATTTTAAAAGCACCGAACTGGATTTTCCAGTGATTGTTCTAGATATTGCATATTTACTGATATTTAATTAAGTCTCTTTCCAGAAATGCCATGGCAGATGTCTTATCTGTGGTTGCATGCGTAGCATTTCTGTACATGAACAACAACAAAGAAATAGTCCGATCTATACTCATAGTTTTTATTGCTTTAAAGACTGTATGAATTTCTCTCTCACTCCCTCTAACAATGGTATGTCGTAGTGAATTGTGTTATCCCATTTTGTTTCATGAATGTCTTAAATTCATCTGATATGAAGATGGCCAGTTATTTTTCACAATTTGTTCAGGCAATGCATTTCTCATGAATATCATTCCTAGATCTCTAATGTTTTTATTTGAAGTAGCTAATTCTATGCAAACTAATTCAAGGTAGTTTGAATGAGAGTCCAAATTAATGAGGAATACATTATCTGCAAAAGGCCCTGCAAAGTGTATATGTCTGTAGCCACCACAGAGTCACACAGTAATATAACCTGACACAGATCACATTTGCTATCCAGCCACAAGAGTTTCCTAAACCTTGTTCCACTCCTTGGCCATCCTTACCAGCTAATACACTTTGAACAGCACAGGATAATTTTGAATCTTTCTGTGAATATTCATAATGGTAACTGACAGGTGTTCTACTACCAATAATGTACAATGTGTGCCAGATGGATCTATAGTGCTGGCTGCTGTGCCATTCAGTTTTACGTGCAGTCTTTCAGTACTGCAATGCTGTATAGGTCTTCAATGTCATAAGAAAGTGAGATCCCTCCCCCCCAAAAAAATGCACAGATCAACAGTGTAATTTGGCTTTGTAAATTTGTGGAATTCCTTACTGTGGACTAAGAAGCTGAAATTAATAGTCGCTGATCAACTGTCATTGTAAATGTACATACATGTAAATAGCTGCAAAATCTATTTTTTTTTTTTTTGTTATTTTTTATCTTATAATTAGCTAGGTAGGCTGGTCATCTGACTCTTTTCAGCCACAACCCACATTCAGTAGCATGATATCATTAAAAAGTATAACTAAGATATTTCTTCAGTAAATAATACAGTATTTCAAGTGAGAAGATTAAAAAAGCACAGATTTGAACAGTAAACACCAAGCAATTCTTTGAGGAGATATATTCTAGCAGAATATAACACCCTTCTAAATAGAAAACAGAACAATAGTAATAATATACAACACATAGAGTAGCTAAAGTTGCATTTACAAGAGAAGAGACAACAAAACAAAATAACCGTACTAATGCCAAAGTCCGCCTGACAAAAATGGAAACTGCAAACAAAAGAAAGGCAGGACACTGCTATATTTATTTAATGCACCAAATAATCCACAGGTTAGCGCTTTCGGGATAAAACCCTTCTTCAGACATTTTAAAAATCATTATCAAACAATTATATACATTACAGATGATGAAACAAAATTTAAAAGAACCAATCAAATGTTAAAAGAGGCGTGTTTTTTACTAAATGCTTTTAACATTTGATTGGTTCTTTTAAATTTTGTTTCATCATCTGTAATGTATATAATTGTTTGATAATGATTTTTAAAATGTCTGAAGAAGGGTTTTATCCCGAAAGCGCTAACCTGTGGATTATTTGGTGCATTAAAAGAATTCGTATAGCAGTGTCCTGCCTTTCTTTTGTTTGCACAAGAGAAGAGACGTAAGACTTCAAAACCAACAATTTTAAAGGCTAAATGTGCAATACTTCTGCAAGATTATCTCATAGAGAATTTAATAAATCACTCGTACAGCCATATCTTTTAACCTTTTAGCACAAGAAATCTGGACAAAGACAAAAATAACAGGGGGGCAAGGGCCCAAAATCAGGGGCAGAGTTTAAATACTGAAAACTGTTAGAATAACAGGTTTTGTGTGCATTAATAAATATCCTGAAGGATACGAAGTCATAATCAAATGTATGTCATTATTTAGTGGCTTCAATACTTAATAATTTGCCAGAAAACCACACATTTCATGAGGAACAGACCAAAAATAAGAGGTATAAATTTGAACATTCTGAGAAATTCAAGATATTTGAAAGGTATGCATAGGTATAAATCTGAATGTTCTGAGAAATTCAAGACATTTGAAAGGTATGCATACAGCTTCTTGGTCATTCCAGGTATAATTTTCTTGATGAATGAATTGCAAAAGTAATGGGTCTTTTTGTGCTATCCTGGAAACTGCTTAGTGAAATGATACTAATTCATAACATGAAGCATCAGATGCTGACTGTATGAGCATAGTTGGATCAAAGTGCACAATTACCTCCTATCACCTAATGCAATCGTCCTTTTTCACTTGAAAGTTCAGTATGCAACAACATTTCCATTCCCATGTTAATTCACTCATTCATTCAGTGCAATAACACCAAATAATGAGTAGGCAGCATTCTATAACAATAATTAACCAGGCCATGGTAGGAAAGCTGCTGTTAAACATGTGTAGTCCTAGGTGGCTTTTAGCACAGCCATTAATTTATATGATGTCAATCTGTATAATATTTCCTCTTCAAAGAAGTTAGTATTGTCTCAAATGAATCAGTGTCCATACTCCCATAGACCTCCTAGAACTTATTTTAAATTGCTCATGCAGACTTTATTATGGTGGCCTGTTACCAATATGCCATCTGGGAAGTATTGCATGTTTAGAGTTCCCAGTAGTATTTGATCCACTACCTTATAAAGTGCAGTTGACAAGGTCATTACTCTAAAACCATATTACTGTACTTGAGCACTCCTTTGTGTATGCTCATGATCAGTAATTGCCTTGAAGCTTTATCTGGGTTTGTTTGATAGTATGTTTGTAGAGGTCAAGTTGCATAAAATGTTCCTCACCCAGCTAGGGAACTGAAAATATTTTCTATCCTGTGCAGCTATTTAGTATGCAACCTCAATTAGCCATTACCTCACACTTCCTCCATATTCATACTTCTTGTGGTTTATCTTTCTTCAACCCAGCAAGCTGGAGTTTTCCACTCAATCTGCAGAAGTCTACAGAAGATTCCTGAATTCACCAGTCTTTGTAGCTTTCCCTGTGCCCTAAATTTTAACAAAGAAAGACCACCCTAGCTTTTGGAAGTTGTAAGTGACATCACTTTCTAGCTGAGTTTTTGGTTCATAAGTAATTACTAGGCTTGTGGTTCAGGAGACCACTGAGGAGCCTAGCTTAATTTCCGAATTGCCTCAGAGAACTGTTTGGCTAAATGACTTGCTGAATGTCACACAGTAAGCAAATGAAGGCTATTAACATTTCAGAGATTTAATACTCTGTGCTAACTGCCAGACAGTCCAAACAGACACTCATCAAAGATTAGATTGAACCAAAGACCCCGAACCTGTAAGACAGAAACCTTAATCATTGAGCCACTGTTAAATGTCTTTATTATTTTTCATTGTGTCCATTCTTACTCTTCTAAAAGCTTTGACATTCTTTCTTTCAGCTGTGGTAGATTTCCCTTCCTTCTGGCCTACCACATTTTTTACAGTACCAGCTGAGTAAAGTCTTCCTGTTCTTCTACATTCTGAACAAGTGAGTATCCCCCCCAAAGTTACAAACATGAACATTTAGCACTTGTTATTTGCCCTCATAATCACAAGAACCTTACATCTGTCTCCTGTATACATGCACAGCAGACCTTTAGTCTCTGATAGCATTTTTTTATAATCTTGCACAGAAATCACTGATAATATAGCTTCAACATCTAACTTCATTTGCAGTGCTAGTTTCGCCCAGCCACTTCTGGAATGATCAAAATAATAATTCAGTCAAGAAAGATTTTGCAATTCTAAGCATGTTAAGTCATAGTTCTACCCTGTTAGCTCTATTTTGCTGGAACCAGAGTCACTGTCAGAGTCTATCAGTTTATGAAGACTTTTTACCTGATAACCTGATACTGTGCCCTGACTTTTGTCATATAATTCCTTGTTACTTTTTCTTCATGTACATGTTCTTGCAACATGACCTTGCTAAAGACATTTCTTATGACTTTGCTTTTTAAACTAATGCCTATCTGGCCTATGGGATTTTTTTACAATTCACAAGCAACTCGGGTAGCTACCTCCACTGACACTGTTATACTCACAACTTGTTCCATTAGCTGTTTTTTTCAGAAAGCAATTTCAGTTTCTTTTGCATAGTTGCTAAATTCACTCATCACACAACTCTGTCCAGTAATACAGCTATTAATCCATCCCACACCAAACTAGCAGTGCTCAGCAAGTCTAAGTAATTCAGCCATTTAGTCTGAAATGCCTTAATATTTTCGGTACTTACGTATTAGCGCAACCAGATTTTCGCGGTTGCGGTAATATGAATGCTGGCATGAAAACGAGTGTGGTAATTAGTGCCACTTGTTATTTTACATCTTTACTTACAACAAATAGGTTTAGCTTACATTCAGGAAGATAAAACAACTGTGAAAGTCTTCTTCCTGTTTTGCGTGCTTTACACACGCACAGTTTAATTGCCTGGGCTGCTGTGTATGTTACTGTCGAAAGGAGTGCTTTTCTCTATCAAGATGGAATGCTGAAAAGAAAAACACAGGGAAATCTGGAGAAATGCGTTTTGGTAGACTATTTATCAAAATTTACAAACAGACTTGAAAGGAGGAAAACTTTTTTTTTAAGAACAGAAGCTTGCAATAACAATAAAAGGTTTGCCAGACTGATGACATTGCATTATGCTGACATGTAGGGTAGTTTGGTATGTGAGAAGTTGACAGTGGTGCTTTGGCTACTTGTATTGTGATAGTGCTATCCTCGGACAAATGGAGATTGTGTTTCAATGATTACGGCTAAAAAAGATATGGATTTCTCATTCGCTGTTGTACTGTTTCTGTGTGTAGAGAGAAAGTTGTCAGCAATTGTAGTCACATCTTCCTGAATGTAAGCCACACTTATTTGTTGTAAATAAAGACGTAAAGTAACAACTTACGCTAACGCTAATTCCCACACTCATTTTCAGGCCAGCATGCGGTTAAACATTACTTTTTCCATGTTTAATCGATAATCCTGCCTCAAAAAAAATTCACTGTGAAAGAAAACAGTTAATGTGACATTTTCATGTCAGTACTGGTAAAATTTACACATCTGGAAGCAACCAGTGTTATCGTGAAAATCTGATTGCGATAATATGCAAGTACCATCTTTTCTTTGGTGTCCTTTATGAAACCTGATTTTTTTTTTTTTTGCAATTAATGGAAGCCTTAAATGTATATGTACTTGCAAACCTTTTTTTTTTAATTTCTTTAAAAGATTTATCATATAACAGGTGCTGCTAAGTTGTTTAGCAATCTATATGTTTTTGCACTGTAAAGAGTCAATAAAGCCAACATCTTTTCTGACTGTACAATAAAGTTTTTCCCTTTCAACATATGTAGCACTGTTCTCTTTTCTATGATCAGGTAAGTTCAAATATCCCAAGTGAGGATTCATCATTCAAATATTTATTCTTATACAGTACTCTGTTTCCAATTTAACTTCACAGCTACATCCAGATTATGCTGTCCACCAGACTCATGCTCACAACCCGTTTCTGTCTCTCTTTAGGTGCATGGTAAAGAAAGGCAGCAAGCACCCTATTATAGGACATGCTCAAGTGTGCAATCACACATACACAAGCAAATGCACTGCATGCACACCTA
Source organism: Protopterus annectens (assembly GCF_019279795.1). Taxonomy (NCBI): domain Eukaryota; kingdom Metazoa; phylum Chordata; order Ceratodontiformes; family Protopteridae; genus Protopterus; species Protopterus annectens. Next base: position 1,354,047,393 of record NC_056735.1, on the reverse strand, counting down.
CAGACAATTTAGAAGATCATCATTTCACCTGTGGCATGTGTTTGGAATGTGGAAGAAAACAGGATTATCTAGGAAAAAATCATGGAGACATAGGAAGGATGCGTAGACTTCACAAAGATGGCACCTTAGCTGAGAAATGAACTAGCAAACCAAGTGTTGTAAGGAAGCACTTAGCAGCATTTTATATTTCTAAAATGACGGTTACAAACAAAATTACTCCTTTCTTAGTTTTATGAGATATGTTATGCCTCAAATGTTATGTAACATTGATTGTTTTGACATACCAACACAAGTACACTTTTCTCCAGTATGTAAAAGCACCATATGCCATTAGTTTTCAGACTGAAACATTATTTATTTAGTCCCAGCATCAGACTGTCAGTGGAAGGCTTGTTCTCATCTCCTGCAACAATGCCTTCTATTCATTTACTTATTTATTTCAGAAACCAACAGCTTTTTTGACTGAAGATGGCCCCTAACAGATGGGCCACTCTCATAGCCATTTGTTTGTATATTTGTCCCATGTAGCATAAGTTCTAATGAAATGTTGTTGTCTTTCGGCTTTTCCCGGTTAGGGGTCGCCACAGCGTTACTCGAGTCCGCTAATGATTGGCAGTAGATTTTTCACGAACGCTGACTTGCCAGCTAGACGTTCAACCTTCAACGAAGGCACGCCCATTTACGCATGTCTTTCGAACGCCCACCCAACCACGGGGAGGACATGCAAAGTTCTAATAAAATAAGTACAAAAATTGAAATTCTGATGAGCATGCCTTGCTTTACTTGTTTCTTGATTAAAAGGTGCACATGCACAAATGCACATTCACTGTAGGTACATGCATAACAGCCCTATCTTATATCCCCAGTTCACTATTAACAGGCAGTGTTGCCCTGAAAATGAGGTTTTCTTAATAGGTTGCTGCTCTCTTTATCCAAATATCTAATTTCATAATCCCTCTGTTTTGCTTGTCAGTATCGGATACATAAATATTTTTCCTCTCTCCTTGTCTTTCTTTTTGCAACAGTTTTAATTAACAGGCATATTCTTCATGAAAATTAAATTTTTAGAAGGCTGACTGCTTGACATTTTCAACAGATTTAAATACAGACTATTGTCAGTGTTAACATACAGGTGGTTAGGTGACAGACTGAAGTATAAGTGCACACCATTGATAACACCCATCATTGTCTTTGTTATGCTGCTGGTTGTACACACCGATTTCATGTATGGAGTCATAGTCTTCTTGCAAAATTTGAATTTGCATTTTAGTACACATAATTATACTAGGAAGTACCGAAAGAACAACCTTGTCCTTATATGTACATACACAGCATTGCCACTTACTACTCTATTCCTATAACAAAATACACAGACATCAAGAAAGAAAACAACTGTAAAATATTGTACTAGCCACGTCATATTGTCAACTTGGTTGGGGTACATCTGTCCTTTCCCTGCAATCTTTACTACATGTCACAAAACCTGATGTATTCCTTAATTCAAGTCCAGATAAAGTTTTGAATGATGAGATTCTGTGGTCTTCAGATAAGCCACAACTGACAACCAAAAACCCTCAGAATAATTCACAATAACTTGAAAATTGCAAAGGTAGGGGGAACTGCTTGAGCTACAATGTATGTATGTAAATTACAGGACAAATCAGTCAAGACATGATGCCAGTTATGCAGAAAGGGCAGATTTTTTTAAAGAAGAAGAGGAAGCTAAAAATTATTTATTTTTGTTTTCCAGGCTAGAGCACTGATCTCCATGGAACTTTTTCTTAAAGACTTAAAGATCTTAATAACCCACAGGTAGACATGCTTTAAACTGCAGAAACTTAGCAAAATTTGTGTTTCACATAGTGGAGAAATTAACAGCTGGCCTACTTGGAGGCAACACAGGAGCAATACTTGCATTTAATATTATTGTACTTTTTTTTTACTGATCTGATGAAGCACCATCTATTTACTGGTAGATAGGCAAAAACACTTTAGACTCCTGAGTTTTTTATTTTATTTGCTTGCATCAGTTTTAATAACAGCTATAAACTAATGTTTTTTTTTTGTTTGTTTGTTTTATTGAGGTCAAATTAAATGTTTTCCTTGACATTAGCATAGGTACCCAACCAAACTCTTCTCTCTACATTTTTGTAATAAACCTCCCCAGGCTCAGGTTAAGGGCCCTGACATTATGATGCCTTCTTTTCCAGAACAGATTCACCACTTCTTATAATTTAGCTCTACATTCACAGATTGACATTAGCTCTTTTCAACAAGGATTCACACGTGTTTAACCTCCTACCACAGGCTGAGCATATGTTAGTTTTACAGCCTACAACATTTGCACTGTTTCAGTATTTTTGAATGCACGCAGTACACCTATCGCCATTTGATACCTAATTCTTCTTAGTACTATTAATAACTATCTATGAATTAATCTATACTTGAATCAGTTATAGCCAGACTACATTTTTTATCACTATACAGATTCTACTTGAAAAGAAGTCAGTCATATTTAACTCTGTTCAGTCCAGTGTCATAGAATGCTGTAAGGTATCTTAGACCTAGTACATACCCTTTTGAGCATGTCTGTATTTACATGTACAGTAATCATTTTCAAGAGCATGTTATCATAGTTATATGTCAGCAATACAATAAAGAAGCAACAAAACAAACAAAAAGTAAAACAGAACGGGCTGCATCCTACATGAGCTCCAAGAAGAGCTAAACCCAAACATAAAACTACTGTTCAATCTCAGCCTTACTACAGGATATGTACCCAAAGAGTGGCGTACAACAACAGTGGTCCCTCTCCACAAAGGTGGTGCCTCAACGGATCCTGGAAACTATCGCCCCATAAGCCTGACTAGCTTGGTCTGCAAAGCTATGGAAAGGATCATCATGGACCTCATAAATAAAGATATTGGGGACCTACAGACACTGGATCCTACCCAGTTCAGCTTTGTTAAGGGCAGATCCTGCCTCTTAAACCTAGTTGATTTCTTTGAAACAGTCACCAAGGCCATTGATGAGGGGAAGGCGGTCCACACAGCCTACCTGGACCTCGCAAAAGCCTTCGATACAATACCCCACTCGGGCATTATAGATAAGCTCACCAGCTTAAATATAAATCCCTTTGTCACTGGATGGGTTGCAAGGACAGAACCCACATGGTTAGAATTGCTGGAGCCATGTCAGACTCCAAACCAGTTACAAGTGGCGTCCCACAAGGCTCATTCCTGGGACCTCTCTTGTTCGGTATATATTTCTCGGAGGTACAGGCCAACACAGAAGGACTGTGGCTGACCAAGTTCGCAGATGACTGCAAACTGGGCGCCATAATCGACTCTCCAGCCGACACAAGCATCCTCCAAAAGGGCCTCATAGAAACAGACAACTGGTGCCAGAGCCATGGCCTCAAGCTAAACACCAAAAAGTGTATAGTCATCTCCTTTGGCAAAAACAAAGTGCCCACAAATTACAACATAGGTGGTAATCCATTAAGTACAGAAGAAGTAATTAGGGACCTGGGGACCCAAGTTGATAGCAATCTTTCATTTGACAACCACGTGGCCAAAGTGGTTAGAAAAACATTTTATATAGCCCACCTAATCATGACGGGATTCACATCTAGATCAGGGGAGGTCATCGTGCCTCTTTACTCATCCCTCATCAGGCCCATAGTTGAGTACAATGCCCCTACCTTACCAGACACCTGCAGCAACTGGAAAGACCCCAAAAGTACCTCACCAAGAGGATCAAAGGGCTCAAACAGATGCCATATGCTGCCCGGTTAAAGAAACTCCAGCTCTACTCAGTGGCATATTGCCTGCTCAGAGGCAATCTGTGCCTGACGTATAAAGCCATGTCCAACCCGGAATTAATGGACATGCTGCACCTCAGAAAATCTAAATCCCATCGAGCTACGCACTCGAGAGACTTGAACCTCAGCACTGAAATAAATAGGACGTGCTGGAGGGACAGATTCATAACCCAGAGGCTCCCTTCACTCTGGAATAAAATCCCAGTCCAGGTTAGGCAGAGTCCCTCATTGACTCTCTTCAAGAGGAATCTTGATGAGTGGATGGGAGATCATAGGTTTACCCCGGGTATCACTTTTGTGTCACTGTTAGACAGAGGCACAGTATACTAACCTTGAAAAAGGGCATAGCACAATTAATTTAAAATGGGTGGCGAAAGCCGAACACACTCTGGCTAGGCTTATAAATGTCCTAGGGCAGATAGCCTAGTATGAACCTATGAACCTATACCTGTGGATACCAGGGTATGTATTGTCCTCACTGTACTTGCCATGGGGACCTTCCAAAGACAAACTGAGACACACTGTTGGGTATCTCACAGGTTTCTGCCTCAGGAATACTTCAGCAATTCTTCAACATACTCTTGGCTCATGTCGGTGAATATATTCATCTCTCAGTGATGCCCTCAGGACAGAGCCAAAACCATGGGTGCCTTCTATGGAATGGCACTCTTTCTTGAGGTACTTGGAGCAAAAGATTGCACCCTTGTTACCATTAAGATCCCATGTGGACCACAGGGAGAGTGTATTGGAACAGGAGGAGCTACCATTCCATCAACTGCATGTGATGCAAGGGGTTAAATCACTACCATGGCAGCTCAGCATACTAGCAGTTGTGCCCATGACTGTCAAATCTAGCACACAAGCTCTCTCACCTCTTCCTGCATGGTAGGGTACCCATGATCACCTTTTTGGTAAATTCAAACTTTTCTTACTCTTCTGTATCGGTATATTTTGGAAAATGCATTGCGTATTAGTAAGTACCCCTTTCCTTGTATGTGTCCCCTCCCTTCTTTGTTTTGCAGGTGGTGCAGGCTATCCTCTTAAGCCTGGCTAATGACACCAGTGCATAATCCTAAGGGAGATGCCCACCCTGTCCCACACACACACAGATTGTGATTGAATGAGTATTTGGCCTCCTGAACACCTATTTCCATTGGCTGGATGAGTCTGGGGGTGCCCTTCAGTATGACCCTGCTACTACATGCAGGATATTTACCACATGTTCCATTCTGCACAACATGACAATGTGTTGGTCTGTTACACAACTGCCCCATGATGGCAGTGCAGTTCATGGTATCATTTCTTGCACTAGTGAAGGTAGTGATGGTGGTCAGCCAGTGGCAGTAGCACAGGATGCAGCCCGGGACACCGTCTGGTCCCATTGATGCTGTGTTTTTTGCTTTGGAGAGGGCGGCTCTTACCTGAGCATCTGAGATGTCAGGGGGGCAGCACTCTGCTGGGATAGATATTTGCCCTTTTGGTGGGGAGGGGGGGGGAGAAGTTTGCGCTGAACCTGTCAGCTAGAATGTTGGCAATGTCTGTGGGTTCGATGTATTTTTTGTCATTTTGGACTAATTCTGAGCATATCTGGGAATTCCCACCCAGGTTCCTAACATAACTAAAGAAAGCCTTGTGATTATCCTTAGTGTCCTGCGCAATTTTTCTCTCGAAGCTGGCCTTTGATGATTTTATGAGTGCCCGTAGTTTTTTGCTAATACTGATCAGAGATGCCTTCCCTTTTTGGGATTTTGCTGTATCATGTAGTAGCTTCCTCCTTCTATTGTATAGTTTGTTTATGGCTGGGGTCCACCAGACAGGACGTCTGCCTTTGGAGGATTGGGTCTTGGTTTTATTTGGGATTGCATGATCCATGCATTCCTGAAGGTGTTCACAGAATGCGTTTATAAAGGATTCTGCGGTCTGGGCCGTATTTTCCACAGGCTCGGGGGCTTTGAAGGATTCCACCTCGGTTTTGAGGAGTGTGAAATTTGCTTTAGAGAAGTTTTTCACTGTGGTTTTCTGGGCAGGGGGTGGAGTCGGGATGTGAATATCCAGTGAGATTAGTTTATGGTCTGATCTTACCAGTGAGGGATACACTTCTGGTCTGGAGCATAGAGTCCCCATGTGAGTGATGATCAGGTCCAGTATGTTTTCCCCTCTTGTGGGAGTGGTAACAAGTTGTTCCATAGCATTTGAGTTTATAAATTCTAGGAACCTTTGGGCTAGGGTGTTGGAGCTAGAGTAACGCTCCCAGTCTATGTTTGGGTAGTTGAAGTTGCCCAATATAATGGTGTTTGGAGAGACCTTCATATTTTCCAGTTTTCTCAGGAAGACCGAGTGTGGTTCCTGGATTTGGGAGGGAGGTCTGTAGCAGGCTATAAACTGGAAGTCAGTTTTACTCACTGTTAGTTGCACATGGATAGTCTCTGATGCTTCGTGCTCTGCCACCAACCTGGAGGTGTGGGTATCTTTGACAAATATTGATACTCCCCCTCCTTTTGTGGTTCGGTCCAAGTTTTGGGGCCGAAAAGCATGGTATTTGGTATAACCTGGTAGTACTGGGGTGCTCTCGGGAGCCTTGAACCAGGTTTCTGTTACTGCACAGATATCAATGTTCTCCATGCTAAAGAGAGTTTCGAGTGCATGCATCTTGAGGTTTAGACTTCTGGCGTTGAGTAGCATTACTCTTAGTTTCTTATCCCTTGTGATACCTATGGAGGTGAGTTTGTCTTTTGAGCCTTGCCTAAAAAAAGGCACTATGGGAGAAGCAAGAGCCTTTGCCAATATCCGAAAGCCCAGGGATGACAGGTGCAAGCCGTCCCTAGCGAAGCATCGTGGCTTGTCGAGCATGTCATCCCAGGCTGACAGGCATTGGATCCCCTTTGAATGACACCAATACTTTAGCCAATTGTTGAAATTGATCATCTTGTCTTCATATTGTGGCATCATTCTTGGTGAGGGTAAGATGCTACTCAAGGTCAGGGTCATACCGGCCTGGGCTACATGCTCAGAGAGCACCTCTATGTCTCTTTTCATGTAGTCCAGGGAGGTACGTCTCAGGTCATTCACACCAGCATGGACATTGACCGAGTCATATTTGTACTTGCCTTGGAGTGACCTGAGTGCTTGTGTTATGTGGTGGATCCTAGCGCCCGACAGGCAGCTCACCGTGACCTTCTCCTTGTTCAGCCTGGTGAGCGGGACGTCAGTGTGCCTAACGATAGAGTCGCCTGTATCAGGTGTGTTGTTTAGCCTTAAGGGCTGTGACTGTTCGGCATACTGGCTTTGTAAGCTATGTGTGCACGTGTTTTGTTTTGGGGTAGCGGTTGCTTGGGTGTCTGCTTTGGAGGTCTCTGCTGTTTAGGCAGATTTTTATTTAGAGCCTCCGAGTATGTTTTTGTGTGTTTATGTGTTTGGTTTGCTGTCGTGGTAGGTCTATGTGAGACTGGAATTGTAGTGAGTGTGGTTTCCTTCTCCTCCTAACTGGTTACGCCAGTACTGAGTTGAGAGAGCTTAGCCTCCAGTTTGGCTATATGGTTGCATCTCTCACATGTGTTGGAATTTGTTGGGAGGAGTAGAGGGTTGTCTGTGTACATGAGGCAGTTGTAACATTGCCTCAAGATTCCCAGATTCACCAGCTGGACCGGAGAGGAGAATGACAACTGACCTTTGGACATGCTAGAATAGTATTGGGAATTCCTTTATAATTGAAAAAAGGGCCAATGGGGAACAAGGTACTCAAGGGGAGTTTGTGAGGGTGTAGTACTTTTAATTTTTTAGTGCCGACTTATATAATTGCTTTAGTGAGCAAGTGCCAGGTAACAAATGCAATGTGTTACAGGTAACTTAAATGCAAAAATGACAAACAGTAACTTTCTTTCAAGTGAAACAAGGAAATAAGTACAGTAAGCAATGCAGATATCACTAGGGATCCACAGAAGCACTGAAAAGCCGCGTTTTAGGTGGAATTAGCATTTCAGGGAAATAACAAGCAAACAAACAACAAGCATACAAACAAAGCTAGATTCAGCAGGCCTGGATCTAGTCTATGCTACAGCAAACAAGGTGTACCAATTTCAGTAAGAAAAAGTTCAAATATGCAGGCACTATAAGCCTTTAACCAGAAATACCCAGCTCAGAAGGGCAGAGTCCAGCCTCTCCTCCCACAAGAGTGCAGACCACGAACCTTCTTAATGTAAAATAACTGGCCTGAAACCCAAGTGCTTAAACCAGAACTAATACACTTTTAGAATAACAGACACTGAGCCCTCAATCAGCAGTTCCCAACTTAGAAGGATGTAAGCTACCTGTCCTGCCACCACAGTGCAGGCCACAAACCTTCCTAATGTAAAACAACTGGTCTGAAGCACAAGTGCTTAATCCAAAAGACTTAGAATGATAGCTACACTTTAATCAAGTTACTACCAAGCAGTAATAAATACAATTGAATACTTTAAAGAATGCCTGGATTAGTGCTCAAGTTATACAAACAAAGCTAGATTCAGCAGGCCTGGATCTAGTCTATGCTACAGCAAACAAGGTGTACCAATTTCAGTAAGAAGCAGTTCAAATATGCAGGCACTATAAGACTTTAACCAAAAATTCCCAGCTCAGAAGGGCAGAGTCCAGCCTCTCCTCCCACAGAGTGCAGACCACGAACCCTCTTAATGTAAAATAACTGGCCTGAAGCCCAAGTGCTTAAACCAGAATTAATACACTTTTAGAATAACAGACACTGAGCCCTCAATCAGCAGTTCCCAACTTAGAAGGATGTAAGCTACCTGTTCTGCCACTACAGTGCAGACCACAAACCTTCTTAATGTAAAACAACTGGTTTGAAGCCCAAGTGCTTAAACTAAAAGGCTTAGAATGAGTTATACCAAGCAGTAATAAATACAATTGAGTACTATTAAGATGACGCAAAAGCAAAATAAGGTAGGAAGAAACACAAATACAGTAAAAGCAGATACATTTTTTTTTTTTTTTTTGAGTGAGCAAATGAGATGGGCCCAGGAGTTACAGGACAGAAACAAGTGCAAATGCAGGCCTTCAAATCAGAAAGTTGAGAGAGATGGAAGACTGCCCAAATGGCCAATAACTACAAATTCTGGGCCAGAACCACTCCTTATGTGGTAGACAGGTTACCCAATGCTTACCACTCCCACTGATAAGCTAGAAGGCTTCCCTCCAACACAGAAAGGCTTGGGGGGCTCAGAAGCTTACAAACAGTCCTGGATACAGCAAATCTGTATCTGGAACACTAATTACAGGAAAGGTAGGAAACAGGCTTACAATTATTTTTTTTTTTCAGAAAAGTAGCAAAAACAGTAGTAAAAACAATTCACATGCAGTGCAAGCTGGCACACTTGAGTATGTAGCAATATTAGTCCACACACAGTTTGAAAAAATGTAATTAAATTAAAAAGGACTAAAAGCAAGTGCAGAAAGGGTTTATTAGGTAGAATGCGGTAAAGATATGGGACTGGGGGAGTGTCCTAGATCAAATCTACAGTGGGGTGGGCACTGCACAAGCCACCAAATTTAAACTACAACCAAGAACAGGGAGGGGGGGAATACAGTTTCAACAGAGATGTGAGGAATCACAGTGCAAATTATAAAACCAGAAAAATATATACTGATCTCTGCATATAAAGGAATTTCAAAGCAGTCTAACAACTTTCAGTGAGCTCAGATGGCTAACTGCAGAGATTCAGAGACACACACAATATTTACTGAATCCAAGACACACAATATTTACTCACTCAAATCTTAAATAAGTGCAGAAAATATACTTAAATCAGCTTACGTCCAGTTGATATATGCAGACAAGTCTCAGTAGCCAGCAACTCACTTTAAAATGATTACTAGAAATGTAACCAATACAGATTTTTAATGCTAGCAGAAACCCCCAAGCTAATTAACACTAACAAAGGAATTTCAAAGCAGTCTGACAACTTTCAGTGAGCTCAGATGGCTAACTGCAGAGATTCAGAGACACACACAATATTTACTGAATCCAAGACACACAATATTTACTCACTCAAATCTTAAATAAGTGCAGAAAACATACTTAAATCAGCTTATGTCCAGTTGATATATGCAGACAAGTCTCAGTAGCCAGCAACTCGATTTAAAATGATTGGGAAGACCACACTTCCCCCAGTCCTCATCTGTGGACAATACCTACTCAAAGCCCATACTACATCACTCTCCACTATAAATCTATAGAAAATTTCTTGATCAGAAAAGTTGAAATGGCCTGATCTTTGCCTATAACTGTGTCTTCTCAGCCTCCAGTCACAGCCAAGACAAGCAGCTCACAACAAGAAACAACCACGCAACCAGTGACAGCAAGCAACTTCAAGTAGATAGAAAAGGAGTGACTTCACCTTTTATAAAGCTTCTGCACACAGAACCTGCGCACATAAAAAAGTGACTCTGAATTGCATAGCGGTGGTAAAGTTGGCTTGCTTACATAAGATAATTGCAGAATTTTCAGTCATTCCTCATTCACATGCAATTACTAAGTCATCTGCTCAAGTTCTTCCTAAACATACTAAACCTGCTGTGCCTAAGCACAGCTACTGTATATGAATTCTGCCTAAGTTATGCTTAGGTGTAGCTAATGCAAAGTCTCACAATGCTTAAGTGCAATGACTATGAATACCACCTTATATATGCAGCCAACTTTAGCTGCTCAATGGAAGAAAAACAATCTCCAGAGAACAGCAAGTATAAATGGACAGCAGTGACTATAAACATAGGCGGTAACTGATTGGTTAACTCCTTAAATGCATGTTACTTTGCACCACAGCGAAGTCCTGCTACTGTGGGTGTTAAGTATTCACATTATTTAGTAATGGAAGCAGCTGGGCCCTGGGGGGATTATCATGCAAGAGAACTAATTAAAAATTGTTACAATAAACTTACAGAGACTGCAAACATTAAAGCAACCAATTTTTGGAATGCTTTTTTTCATGCAATAATTCAGCCACAGCTGAATTTAAGAATGTGTGAATGAAAGTGGTTTAATGTGTTTGCTTAATTTACTTAATGACACACATCATTACAGGACCTGTTGAATGCTGCACACCTTGTCGGAGTGTAATTAACAATTTGGCTACACAATATTTCTTATTCTTCTTATTTTGCTAATAATTTGAATGTGTTGGGAAGAACTGAGACAGGAGATGTTGTTTCAGAGCTTAACTTTATACTGTACATTGTGAGATTTTGCTGACAGTTTCATATATGATACAGGTATTTAATGATGCTGCTGGCTGTTTCTTTGAAAATAAATACTGCCTCAGCAACTTAGCAGGTGAACAGGCAACTAGGCTGAGTAAAAATCTGTGAGAATGCAGGGAAAGAGAGACCATTTTTCTGTGTGTATGTGTGTGTGTTTGTGTAAGCTAGTCATCTGTTTGTGAAGTAGTGTCTATACTGCCTACAAAAATAATTAAAAATACAAAGGGATTTTGCTGCCTGATTATAAGAATACTAGCTGGAAGCTGAGCTCTGAGGTGATATAGTAGGACAGCAGTACAGAAATAATTTAAAAATAAATTGTAGCAGCCTAGGGATGCTATGGGAGATCCTCTCTCTCTCACTTTTAGGAAGCTGATTTGTAATCTGATTGACAGTCTTTACAGTTCCTTAAAAAAAGTAAAAAAGATATAATGACTATTCTAATGTGTAACTGCTGTGACATTAGGGGCTGTATGGTTTTGGGGGGTTCGAGGCTTCTTTTTGGAGCTCCTTTGCCATTTGTTCTTAAAAGTCTGTTTACACGTACTTTGTGAGACTGATTATTCTGCCTTTTGACAGAATTGGAAGAAAAAGTAAGGTGCTTCAACAAAGTATTAGTTTAAGGGTGTGCACACACAGCCAAGTATTAGTTTAAGGGTGTGCACACTTATGCAACCAGCGTATTGTACGTTTTTTATTTTTTATATTTTTCCCCCTAACAGATTTGTTTGTTTTTCAATTGAGTTGTACAGGTTATAGGTCACATTAAAGGTGGGAAAAGTTTTGAAATGATTTATTGTGGTCTCATTTTTTATATCACAAAAACCTAGCATTTTAGCAGGGGTGTGTAAACTTTTTATATCCACTGTAGCTTATTTCTTTTCAAACGTGATATGAATGTAAAACAACTAATTACATAACACTGGAATAAAACCTCAGAAAACTTGATAAATCAAAAAAACAGGCATCTGTTGGAAAATTTATACATGTGGTTTTATATGGATAGAATACATTCAAACAACTTATCCCAGTAATTAATGTAATATGTGCATTTAGAAAGACTGGAAATAAATACTTTATGGGTTGGTATATACTTGATAGCTGTTTGTTTGAAACCACCCCAATTGATTTTAGATCTATCCATCCAATTATGGGTAATAAAGCATTTAACCAATGAGAATAGTGTGATTAGTTTATGTATACCTTTTTGAGCTAATTCATTCAGAGGGATATACAACAGAGCAAATTCCCAATTAAGAGTAGCTTTTTCGTAACCCATTTTTTCTAGTTTGACTTTTAGACAGCACCACACTTTATAAGATGGTTTACAACTCTATAATATATGAAATATATCTGCTTTATGATATTTCCAAAGAGAACAATCTGCTAACAGGTTAGGGTAAAATTTTGTAAGAATAGCTATTTATCATTAATTGCATGTAGAAGAGTTTTTAATAGGTAAAAATTTAGAAGTTATATTAATTGATTTGAGCTGTTGATTATATGCAATTTCAGGGTTTATATTGGTCCAGTAATTAGAAAATATAATGGTTTCATGAAATCTTACTGAAGTAAATAGTTTATATGTATTTGACAGCATTTTTTTTTCAAAGTGAAGGATTTCCATAATTGATTACATAATGTTATATTAGCTTCGTTTATATTGGGTTCAATCAGATTAGTTCTCTTATTTGTAAAATCTAATTTTTAATATGATCTGGAAGGTTCTTAGAATGCAGCCATGCAAGCCTCCTCCAAACAGTACCAGTGGCCATAACCCTGGAAGAAGTATCAACACACACTGTAAAGAATTAGTAGTGATCTGTGCAATAGAATAAACTAAATTATTTAATGGAGATTTTTCCTCACAAGAAAAAACTGCAGATAAAACATTCCTCATATTTTCAAAAATTGTCAGAACAAGTTTTAACATATGAGCCTAACAATTCAAAATTCTGAAAATCAAAACTACAGAAGTTGCACCCCCCCATACTTAACAATAATTTCCCCATCCTTATCAAAAAGTAGGATTGGAATTAACTATGTCTTTAGCAGCAGTGGGATCAACTAAAGCTAAAGCCGCTAGGTCAGGTTTGAGAATAGTGTATAAAAACTTAAAAGGATGAAGAACTTTATACATCCCATCTGCCTCTTTAGGGCAGCTGGCTGACTATCAAGAAAACTACAGGCAGTAACACACATCTTCTAAAGTGGACAGATCAGGAGGTGTAGGTTCTGGAAATTCCTTCTGAAACAACTCTATTTTCTGAGGGACTGAGATGCCTCAGTGATGTCCTTACATTCACTGCTGCAGTATTTTTATTTTATTTTATTTTTTTATTTTTTATTTTACATTTGTTGACCGGGCTAGTCTAGCTGGATATATGTCCATTTTCAGTAGAGGCCCGGGGAGAAAAGCTCCAAGCAAAGGCACAGACAATCAATATTATATATAGTAATAGTTGACAGAAATACAGTAGATGGTTTATAATTGAGGTTCAGTTAGACTTGAAACAAAGCAGTATAGTAGGAAATACTAAAACAAAATACATTTAGTGAGCATCTGAGAGATAACAATTACTAAAATTATTGACTAATATACTTTCATAACCACAAGGACTCATAGTGCAGTAGATCAGGAGAATAGAGAGAGCAGCAAGGGGGGAAGGAGGTGTTGGTCAGGGTTAGAGCAGGGACAGAGCCAGTGAGTTTTAAGGTATTCTTTAAGTAGTGTTTTGAAAAGAAGAGTGGAAGTGTGGGTGGTAAGTTCATTAGGAAGCTGGTTCCAACTTTTTCCTATTGTGTTGGAGAAAAGAGAGTCCCCTGCTTTGTTGTTGGATTTAATGTGGAAACTAGTAGCTTATTAGCTGATCGAAGTGCAGTAAGATTTTGTAGGGGTGATCAGATTATTGAGGATTGGGGTATTGTTAGGATGATAGAGAATCTTATGGGAGATGACAAGTTGTTGGCATAGCAGTTGGTTCTGCAGTTCTAACCATCCCAGTTTTTTAATGTTGTGACAATGGTGGGTTCTAAAGGGGGTGCCAGTGGCAAATCTGGCTATGTTATTGTAACATGCTGAGAGTTTGGAGAGGTTGCTTTTAGAAAGATTAGTATATATTGCAGAGGCATAGAATAGGGTAGAAATCAGATGGATCTGGGAAATGGTTATCCTGGCAGAAGGGGTTAGGAAGGGTTTGATTCTGTAAAGGGTGCCAAGTTTTTTGTTAACAGACTTTATTGTAGAGTTAATATGGTGATCATAGCTAAGGTGGTTATCAATTGTTACTCCCAGTAGATGGGTAGTAGTGTCAGGGGATATGTTAGTACCATTGTTAGAGGTTACAGTGAAGTACAGTTGAGATGACTTAAGAGTAGGAGCAAAGAGCAATAATTTAGTTTTTTTGGGGTTCAGTAGGAGACCATGTTGCAAGAACCAGTTTTCAGCACTGTTAAATACGGATTGGGTGATTGACTGGAGAGAGGTTATGGACTTGGCTGAACAAATTAAGGTAGAATCATTTGCATATTGTATGCAGGTGGCTTGTGGAATTGTGGTGTGTAGGTTATTTATAAATAAAGAGAAGAGAAGAGGACCTAAAATAGAGCCTTGAGGTACTCCTATGTTCACAGGGAATGGTGTGGAAAGATTATTATTCCAGAGTATGGGTTGGTGTCGGTTTTCCAGATAGGATTTAAACCATTGTAATGCCTATGCATCAAGTGATTGGACCTTTAGTATGTCAATAAGCAAGTTATGATTCACCATATCGAAGGCCTTTGAAAGGTCAATGAAAAGTGTAGATGAAAATGTGTTATTGTTTCGGTTTTTGTTTATGGTGTCAGAGAAGGATAGCAGGGCAGTTGTTGTGCTATGGAATGGTCTAAAACCATGTTGGCAGCTTGCAAGTAAGTTATTCTGGAGAAGGTGGTCAAGTAGTTGTCTGTGAATGCATTTCTCCATTATTTTAGCTATTAGAGAGAGTAAGGCAATGGGGCGAAAGTTGGAAAGTTCAGTAGATGGACCACCTTTGTGTAGAGGGATGATATGGGATACTTTCCATATGGATGGGATTTTGCTTTCTGAGATTGTTCTATTTATAAGTATGGAGATGGGATAGGCAATGGCTTTAGCTGCAATTTGCAGGAATTCAGCAGGAAGACAATCAGCAGAAGGGGTGCAGGGCTTAAGTATTCCTAATGTATGGTATTCCTTGCTATGAAAACCTGACATCTTGCCAGTCTACCAAAGCACACTGTTGCATTAAGGTACGCCAAACATCACCCCTATGTTCCTTGCTTAGTGTAGGGCATAAAGGTGACGTTCAGGTATACTATCCTCAGAACTTCTTTGCTGGCAGTCTGAACACTTCTTCCAATCATCAGTCTGTTTGTCTATGTCCATTTTTTGCCAGTTTTGAATGCATTTTCATTCTCCGGAGAACATTTATGACTTTTTGCTGAAGTCCGAGATGCAGGTAAGTACCTCATTGGAGTTTTGTGTATTTTTGTTTTTTTGTGCTGTTAGGGGTTAATGTCATCCAAGAAGGATAAATGTCAGTGTGGGAAACAGATTCCTCATAAAGACCGCCAAGGTAAGTGTCTTTTTTGCCTTGGAGCTTCTCACGATAATACGGCTTGCCCTATTTGTCAGGCTTTTATTTAAAAAAAACTTTAATAGTAGGCTTTCTTCCCTTTCCTTGTATCTTGAAAACCAGCTTGTTAAACTTCTCACTAAGGATACAATGGAAGGAACTTCCCTCCCTGATGGTCAGCCATTAGAGAAGAAGGTGAAAAAGGTAAGATCAGAATCTTCCTCTGTCCAGCCTCTGCTGGGTGTTTTTCCCGAGGTCGGTGAGAATCTGAAGGGTCACCCAGCTGTATTGTTGGATTACTATGCCTCGACTGGTTTGGAGGCTGGTGAGGATCCAGTTGGCAGCATGCCTGACGAAGCTTTGCAGACATCTGTTTGAGATGTTCCGGGGGAACTACAGTTGATTATTTCAGAGGGGCTGGGGGGGGGGGGGGGTCCACAGATTCTAATTAGGTTAGAAGTTCCTACTATAGTTATTGAATGCCATCCTGGGTCAGAGCCTTCTAAGTTTTATAGAGCAGATTTTTCCTTAAAGAAGAAACAAAAAACTTAACGTTTCTTCTACTCCTAGGGATTCACAAAGAGTGGCAGGCCTTTACTCAGGGGTTGTTTAATGCTTTAATGTTATTAAAACCTCCTCAGGGGGTTTCTGTTCCTGCTCCTCCTTCATCCTGTACTCCTCTTAAAAGGCCTAGAGAACAGGATTCTTCTGAGAAAGAGTCAGATTCTGATGAGGAATCCATGACTTATTCTACTTAAATTTATTCTCCTTTGGACTATCGGTCAGAGAAGCAGGAATCTAATAGTCCTGAAGAAATTTCTTTTGGGGAGACAATCTCTAGGATTATGGAATTTTTTAAGTGGGATTGTGCTTAGTTCTCTGATATCCATAAGAGGTACTATAAGTTGCTGCAGATGGAATCTCCTAAACCTGCTGCTATCCCTCCTGTTTTGGCAGCCTTGGATGCTTTTTCCAGTGCCTCTAAAGTACCTAATTTACTGCCCCCTGTTTCCAAGAAGCCTGAGAGGTTTTATAGAGTGCCTTGGGATTGTAACTTTTTGTATAAATGTCCTGCTGCTGACTCCCTCAGGCCTATATGATGTCTCTGGACCTCAAGGAAATAGAAGTTATGTCCTTACCATAACGTTCCATGTGGAGTGTTCATCTCGCCTTTGTTCTTACACATGGGTTCGGAGCCGATCCTCGGCTCCGTGCCGGCCTCTTGCAAGCTCTGCATCGAGAAGAAGCTCGAGACAATCTAATACCCACAATCCCCCTCTGCCTTTACCTCAGATCTAGTTTGCAAGCAAACCAATCTCCAGAGAGAGCACATTCATACTTACATCACATATGCCCAGAAATAAGAATCTATACATAACAATATATATAGAAAGACAAATAGACATATATATATATATATGCCAACTATGTACACAATATTTGCAGCAGCAGCAGCAGGATGTTCCTGGCCAGGCATCAAAAGAACGTTCTTCTTAGGGCGGGAGGGTGGGAATGTAAGAACAAGGGCGAGATGAACACTCCACATGGAACGTTATGGTAAGGACATAACTTCTATATGTGATAGTGTTCAATCTCGCCGTTTGTTCTTACACATGGGTAGCGTCCCTAGCTCCTTGTTCCTGAGGAACTCACGGAAGGACGTTCTTGAGCACAGTGGAACCAAAGGTTGCCCTGTCCCTAGAAGCCTTGTCTACCTTATAATGAGAAATGAATGTATGTGGCTTAGACCAAGTAGCAGCCGCACAAATAGCGTCCAGTGGTAGGCGGGCTGCATGAGCCAAAGATGTAGACACTGATCTTGTGGAATGTCCTTTGGGTTTGTGCAAAAGGGTTTGATTTGAAGAATCGTAGACATAGATTATACAATCCGTTAACCACTTAGAAAGAGTTCTTTTGGTAACTGCTAGTCCTTTCCTGCTATCAGCAAAAGCCACAAAGAGTTGATCAGTTTTTCTGTGATCTTTTGTTCTATCCAAGTAAAATCTTAGTTGTCTGTGAACATCTAATTTGTGTAACATATACTCCATTTTGTTGGAGTGGTTTTTGAAGAAAGTGGGTAATTCAATGGACTGATTAATATTGTTAATAGAACACACTTTAGGGAGGAAGGATGAATTGGTTCAAAGAGAAACTCTGTCAGAGTGAAAGATCAAATAAGGGTGCTTGATGGAGAGAGCCTGAAGTTCAGATACTCGCCTAGCGGAAGTAATGGCTACCAAAAAGAGAGTCTTCCAGGACAAAAATTTTAATGGGCAAGAAGAGGCAGGTTCAAAGGGGGGCAACATTAATTTAGATAACAACAAGTTTAGACTCCAAGGTGACGTAGGAGATCTGACTGGTGGTCTAATATGAAAAACACCTTTTAAAAAGGCTTTACAAAGTCTGTGAGCCATAACAGGAGCTCCACATTCTTCCACATGGAAAATTGAAATGGCAGCCAATTGAACTCTTAGTGTAGCAGGAGAAGCACCCTGATGGAATAAGTCCGTTAAGAACTCTAATATTTTATTCAAAGGAGCTATAAAAGGATCCACTTGGTGTGTATTCGCCCAGAATACAAATTGCTTCCATTTACTAGAATATGTTTTAGTAGTGGAAGCTTTATGAGAAGCCACCAATATATCCTGGACTGCTGGTGACAAAAGATCAGACCTGGCTAAGTTGGGAATTGGAGCAGCCAAGCTGCTAGATGGAGGGACAGGAGCGCGGGATGGGGAGCCCCTGACGAGTGAGTCAATAGATCTGGCTCTGGGTCCAGAATCCAGGGTCCCCGAATGCAGTGTGTCTTCAGGAAGGGAAACCAAATTTGACGAGGCCAGAATGGGGCAATGAGGATTATTGTCCTGTGTAGATTTCTGGCTTTCTGGAGAAACTTTGGTATCAGAGGAAATGGAGGAAATGCGTACAGGAGTCCCGGGGGCCAATCGTGAACCAGTGCGTCCCTGGGGACTTCCCCTGGAGGGGGTAATAGGGCAAAGTAGCTCCTGCATTTGGCGTTCATTGGAGACGCAAACAGATCGCAGGAAGGCTGGCCCCACGTGCGAAAAATCCTTTTCGCTACTGACTGTTTTAGGGACCACTCGTGCGGTAACAGAATTGCTCTGCTCAGCCTGTCGGCTATGACGTTGGATGACCCCGGGATGTGCGTTGCTATTAGAAAGCGACCCGTGGACTCCGCCCACTGCCAGATTCTCATGGCCTCTCTGCATAGCTGATAGGATTTGGTTCCCCTTGCTTGTTTATGTACCAGACTACAGACATGTTGTCCGTCTGAACTGCAATAGTTCCCAGAGGAAGAAGGGGAGCAAAGTGTTGCAATGCTAGAAACACTGCCCTCAACTCTAGAACATTGATGTGCAGATTGTACTCCAAATTGGTCCATTCGCCTTGGACTGTCTGTCCCTGAAAGATGCCCCCACCCTATCAGGGAAGCGTCCGTGGTCACCGTAACTGTGGTGGGTAGCACAAATGGTCTCCCCTTGGAAAGGTTGCACGTTTGAAGCCACCAGTTTAGATCTGTTTTGCATGTCTTCGTTATAAGAATCTCGTGTGTTAGAGGTAGTTGTTGAACGACCATTGTGCAAACAGTAGCCATTGTAGGACTCTCATGTGCAGCCTTCCCAAGGGTATTGCAATAAGGGAGGCTGACATGAGTCCCAACACCTTCAGTACCAGTTTTGCAGGAGATTTCCTTGACAAGAGTAGAAGACGATATGAGTCTGAAGTGATAGTATCCTTTCTGGGGGAAGTCTTAGAATTAACTGACGTGTGTTTAATTCTGCTCCTATGAACAAGATATTTTGTGATGGCTGAAGTAAGGATTTTCAAGTTTACGGAAATCCCTAGGTGAACACACAGTTGAAGAGTAAAGTCTCTGGCCTGTAATAGTTGACGCTGGGTGGTGGCAGAAAGGAGCCAGTCGTCCAGATACGGAAACACCTGGAATCCTTGGCGTCTCAAGTGAGACGCTACTACTGCCATGCATTTGGTGAAGACCCTGGGGGCTGAGGTCAGACCAAAGTGCAGGCGGCTAAATTGAAAGTGACTGGCCCCAGCCGAAGCGCAAATGATCTCTGGATGCCCTGGCCATTTTGATGTGGAAGTATGCATCTTCTAGATCTTTTGACCACATCCAGCCGCCTTTCTGTAAGAATGGAAGGACCGATTGAAGCGTGACCATTCGAACTTTTCTTTCCTGATGAAGGTATTGAGGTAGCTTAGGTCCAGAATGGGCCTCCAGTCCCCTGTTTTCTTTGGAACTAAAAAGAACCTTGAGTAAGTCCCGAATCCTTGCTGGTCCGCTGGGACTGGTTGGATGACTCTTTTTCTAGCAGCTTTGAAATTTCTATAGCTGCTGGCTCTCGCAGATGGGGCGGTACATCTGGGAGTCTTTTCTTTGGGATGGGATGAGATAGAAAGGGTATGTTGTAACCTCTGGTAACCACGCTTTTACCCACTTGTCTGTAGTTATATTTTGCCAGGCCTGAGGGTATAAAGCTAGCGACCCCGACTGCCTCCAGAGCAGGACAGTCGGGCCTCCTCTCAGGAGTGCTGGAAAGGTTTACCAGGGAGTGTCTCCCTGTCACCTTGATGGTGCGGACCCCCTCTCCCGCCAGGGCGGCGTCTTCCACCTCTACCCCCTCCTCTGCCTCTAGAGGGGGCATCTCCCCGTGTGCCTGGGAAAGATCCTTGGGGTTTTCGAAACCACATTTTTCCACCACGTTGCCCTTTGGGGTACAGTCTGGTTGGGGTGGAAAAACGGACTCCGACAGCAGACAGAGTCTTTTCCTCCTGTTCACACCGGGTAAGGGTCTCCTTTACTTTGGGGCCAAAGAGAGTGGCACCGTCAAATGGGGCGTTAGTAAAGGAAGACTTGAAGGCTTCCGCAAAGGAACATAAGCGCATCCAGGATTGTCTGCGAAGAGCAATTGCTGAAGTTGCTGCCCTACTCGAACCTTCGGCGTAGGATATCAGCCTCATGGACGAGTTAACAATAGATGTAAGGGTATTAAGTTGCGCTGTCACTTTCTCTGAGACAGCTGCATCTGTAGTACCCTGGAGGGTATCTCCCAACTCTTTGACTAGATCCCTCTGTAGACGTGTAAAATGGGTCAAATAGTTCAGGGATCGCATGGAAAAAGCCGCTGAACTAAAAATGCGCTTCCCGTGATCTATCCATCATCCTAGAATCTTTATTAGGAGGATGGACAGATGAAGAAGACTCCGACATCTCCTTTTCGTGGCTGCTGCCACCACCATAGCGCCCACTGGAACTCCTTTTGTTAAGTAGGACTTGTCCTGAGGTGCCGTGATGTATTTATTGGGTTTCCTTGGGACTGGTTCCACTGTGTCAGGAGCCTCCCACGCCCTTCGAGCAATTAGTTCCATTAGTTCGTCAAGGGCGGAGTGACCCAGGAGGAAGAAGGGCGAGCACCAAATGCCTTCAGCAAAACTGACTCATCCTCAGAAGGGGGAAGGGACTGCCAGTCACCTCTCTGTTTCAGGATCTCCAATATGTCCGAAAAAGAGACATCTTCTGAAGGTGACTTAGGGGACCCTTCTGACTCATCTAAGTCAGTATCAGATGTCAAGGATTCTTGTGGAGAATCCAAGTGTCTCCTCTTACACAATCTTTTCCTAGGGACTACTTCATGGGGAGCATCCGAAGAAGCCTCGGAGGAAGAGGGGGCACCCTCCAGGGGTGGCTGAGACACTGGTGCCCGACGCTTGGATGTGGCCGTGGGTGCAGAGGAGGATAACAGCCCTTTATGGGGAGGAGAGGTTGCTTCCACTGATGTGGTTGTCTGGGTAGACAACACCTTCCTCATCAGGTCGAACGCCCCCGGGTCCCGCATCGAAGAATCTCCCGGTTCCGAGGAAATGGGAAGAATCCCCGACACAGGCACTGAAGGCATCGACCCCGAGGACGGAGCCGAATCGATCCGCGCCGAGGCCCCGAGGGGGAGAGTCGGAACCGAAACGTCGGTTCGACTCTCGGCCCCGGAACCAAGGACAGACCGTCGGCTCCGAGACTCCGGTATCGGGTCCGACGGAGTCGAGGTGAGAGGAACAGACCGAGAAAAGGACGGTTCTGGACCCGAGGGCTCCACAATCAGTAGATCAGCCTCTTCCGACTCCAAAGACTGAACCGGTCTCGGAGGAGGAATGGATGGAGACACCGAGGCCTTCAAGTTTCGACACCAACTGGGTGGAAACCGAAATAAGTTTGGACAGGGCCGAATGCTCCAATAACTTCTGCACCACGCGATCCACATCGATATCAGAGAGTTTGGAGGAAGAACGGGTCGAAGGAACCGAAGACGGAGCCGACCTCAATAAGGTCGAAGGAGGGAGCTCCATCACCGGTTCCAAGACTCGAGGCTCAGGAACCGATACCAGTTGAACACTCGGCCCCAAGTCTGTGGAACCGTGATCTAACCTTTGCTGAAGAGCTCGGAGCCGATGACTTGGGCTCCGACGTCTTCGATTCCTTAGAGGACTTTGATGCCTGGTCAGAAGCATCCAGAGCCTCCTGAAAAGAAGGTTTCAATAAACCTCTGTCCATTAGTTTCCTGCGCCTATCTGTCATGACCCTCCCACTAAAAGAGTGACAGATGGAACAGTCCTCTTGCAAGTGGAGAGGGCCAAGGCAGTAGATGCAGGAACTATGGTTGTCAGTCACTGACATTTTCTGGCCACACTGACAACGCTTAAAACCTGACTTTACCTTATCAGACATTATAGAAGTAAAAGACAAGTCCAGTAATGCAGTCAAATCCGAGAAAAATTTGTCAAATCCGAGATAAAATTGTCAAATCCGGTATAAAAGTCAAATCCTATTAAATTTAAGAAGGGTTGTAGGCCCCGAAAAATTCTAACCGATAAAACAGCTTAACGGTACCGAGAATTTAACCAGTCAACAACACAATCACACAGTATATCACTGAAATATCAAATAGAATTAGAAAATCTAATAAAATATAACAAATAAAGTTATATCTTAGCTTTAGACGCTCGAGCTAGCTCCCAGCGATGCGAACGCAGCAGCGGCAAACTAGATCTGAGGTAAAGGCAGAGGGGGATTGTGGGTATTAGATTGTCTCGAGGTTCTTCTCGATGCAGAGCTTGCAAGAGGCCGGCACGGAGCCGAGGATCGGCTCCGAACCCATGTGTAAGAACAAACGGCGAGATTGAACACTATCACATGCTTATCTTCACATTCCAATCTATTCTCTTTTCAGGATATTTTTGCATTTCTCTGTTGCTTCCTGGCATTTTCAATTCTCTGCTTTGCCTTTTGGCCTTTCTACTGCCCCAAGGGTATTCACCATATGCCTAGCTCCTGTGATTGCTTTTTGCAGGCTTCAATGTAAGCAGATATTTCCTTACTTGGACAAACTGTTAGTTCAGCCATCCTCTCCAGAGATCCTTTTGCAAAATCTTCATTTAGTCATTTCTCTTCTTCAGAGCCTAGTGTTCACAATAAATTTCAAAAAGTATTCCCTGACTCCTTCTCAGGATCATGTCTTTCTAAGTTGCAGGATTCCGCCAGTGCCAATGCTGGCATCCCTACCTCCTCCAAAGGCCTTGACTCTCATTTCTTTCTTTCAAAGTCTCCTTCCTCTGTCCTCCATTACAGACAGGCAGTTTCTGAGACCTCTGGGTTTCATGGCATTCCCTATTCCAATGCTTCCTCTGGCCAAACTCCACATGAGAAAATTTCAGTGGTTTCTGAAGTCAGTGCGGCTTCAACATGCATATCCTCTAGATATTGTAGTTCCTCTTCTTCCATATCTCAAGAAAGAACTTCACTGGTGAATTCAGCAGGTGTCTCTGAATACAGGGCTCCCTTTTAATTCCTCTCTACCCTCTCAGGAACTGTTAACAGATGTTTCAGACATGGGATGGGGAGCAACATTTGTCTCCTAAAAAGTACAGGGGGTGTGATTGCCTCTTCAGCAGAAGGAGAACATCAATGTCAAATAGATGAGACCTCTTATGCTGGCTGTTCAGGCCTTTCATCCTCTTTTCTCCCTGGGGCCTCTCGAGCTATTTAGAGACAATACCATAGTGATGTGGTATATCAACAAACTGTGAGGAACAAGATCTTATCTTCTTTGCCAGTTAGCACTTCTGTTATGGGATCTTGCTGTCATGTATGAGGTGACTCTTCAGGTAGTTTATATTCCTTCAGATCAGAACACTGTGGCAGACACTCTCAGCAGATCCTTAACTCAATACTATGAATGGATGCTTCACAGGGATGTGTTTCTGGACATTGTCCACCAGTGAGGCACTCCTCAAGTAGGTCTATTTGCCTCCCCTCTGAACAGACAAATTCCTCTGTGTTGTACCAGAGTCCCAGGTCCTCTGGTATGAAAGGTGGACACCCTCTCATTTTCTTGGAAGGAGATGTTTCTTTATCCATTCCCTCCCCTTCCTCTCAGTTTGAAACTCCTGTTCAAGATTCAACACAATGCTCCCAAAATATTGGTGACTCCTTTCTGGCTGCAACAGCACTGGTTCCCTCTACTTATGCATTTAAGCCAAGGGCAATCATCACAAGTTGTCTCACAGGGCGGACCTACTCACACAAGACAAGGGATCTCTCATCCATCTCCACCTATCCATATTACAACTGACTCTGTGAAGGTCCTGCAGGAGGCCAGGAAATCTACTACTAGGAAATCCTACTTACCCAAATGGAAGAGGTTTTCTATTTGGTGTCTCTCTTGTAACCTGGACCCACTTACTGTGGATATTCCTTTGGTTCCCTCTTACTTGTGTCAGTTATTCAGTGCTGGTTTGGCCTATTCTTCTACTAAAGCCCACTTATCAGCTATCTCTGCTTATCTGCCCTCGACTCCTCCTTTAGCTTCTATATTTCAGACTAAACAATTTCTTAAAGGCATCCTTAAAATTAGACCTCCCAGGAAGCCTGTTCCTCCTCCCTGGTATCTTAGTTTTGTTTTCGAGAAGGTCGCTCAGAATCCTTTTGAGTCGGCTGCTTCATCTTCCTTGAACATTGTTCTTGGAAGACTGTTCTTTTGTTAGCTCTTCTGCAAGAAGGGTGTCTCAGTTGCAAACTCTTATGGCTTGTCCTCCTTTTTTGATATTTCATGACAGGATGTCCTTGCATACCAATCCTTCTTCTATGCCTAAGGTGGTTAATAGGTTGTTACTTAATCAGTCTACTCATTTGCCTACTTTTTTCCCCTCTCCGACAGTGAGAGGGTGCGGCATATTTTGGACGTGCATAGACAACTCAGATTTTATTTGGATAAGACTAAGGCTATTAGAAAGTCTGATCAGTTGTTTGTTTAATTTCATC
Source organism: Protopterus annectens (assembly GCF_019279795.1). Taxonomy (NCBI): domain Eukaryota; kingdom Metazoa; phylum Chordata; order Ceratodontiformes; family Protopteridae; genus Protopterus; species Protopterus annectens. The sequence goes on along the minus strand of NC_056735.1, from coordinate 1,354,022,375 downwards.
CTAGGTCCTTAGGTTTAGCTATATCCAAGCAAATCACTTCTTGGATTTCAAAGGCTATTTCCTTTTGTTATACTTTTCATGGTATGAGCCTTCCTTCTTCTGTGAAGGCTTATTCTACTAGAGCTGTGGCTTCCTCTGTTGCTTTTTATTCTTGAAGCAGCTACCTGGACTTCTATGCATTCTTTTACCAAGCACTATAAGTTGGATGGTATCTCCAGAGCTAGAGCTGGTTTTGCTATGACCATTCTTCAAGACTTCTTAGAGGGCTCTATTGCTCCTTCCTCCTCTCAAGTTTTCTCTTGAGCTTTGGCACTCTCCCATACATTAGGAATACTGCAGTAATGAATGTAAGGACATAGTACAGTTGTGTAAAATCTTAACATAACAGTAGATGTCCTTGTCTTCACTGCTGCAATATTCACTTGCCCGCCATACCCCTAGTCCATTTCCTTCCTAGATGTACGGGTTACACCTTGGGTTTCCTTAGACTTCTGTTCCTAATGGGGGAATTAGTTCTGAGGATGGTACACCTGAACGTCATCTTTATGTCCTAAGGTATGCAAGGAGTGTAGAGGTGACATTCAGTGTATCTTAAAGCAACAGTAGGCTTTGGTAGACTGGTGGGATGTCGTGCTTCCATGGCAGGGAATCCCATATATTAAGAATACGGGAGTAGTGAAGGCAGGAGCATCTACTGTTATGGTAAGATTTTACACAACTGTACTTTCTCCCACTGAAAACACCGGCATATTCTAGCAATAGTCTCAGAGAAAGAGAAAGAAAAAACCCACAGGGAGAATCAGAAACTGATCCCTCCCTTGAGTCTGAATTGGAAATCTGAGAAAACCCTGTATCTGTCCCTTCATCTTCCTATTCAGACTAAGAATCTTGAAAAGAGAGGTATCTCTCTTTATTTTACCAGGAACTATTTTACAATAACGGTCAATAGTCTTAATTAAACCCTGAGGTAGGACCAATAAACTACTCCTGTCTAAGGGTATTTGAAGAAGAGTAAGCACATGCTTAGTTTTCTGTTTCTTTTCTACAGGAAAAATAGGGCTAACCACATTAATAATGGCGGTAGCTGGTCCCCAGGGATAAGCATAGCATCCTGATACAACAGGGAAGCCTTCCCTGTTCCCTCTCCCAGGACAGACAAGTGTGGCTCTCCCTTTCCCACTGAGAGGACAAGGGAGAGCTCAGTTGCAGAGGATGTGGCTAACCCCCAGTCCATAGTGGCTATAGGTGCTACACCAGAGAGACCCAGGGTAAAAGATGAATGGTCACAGCACAGTCACTCACTTGCGACTAAACCAAATTGCTAACCTGCTGTGGTAGCAAAGGCTGTTTGCTTAACTTTTTCATTTTGTGGCTGGAAGAAGGACTGACTGTGGGACTGGTAGTTTGCTCCATGGTCAAGATGAAAATGGTGCCTATTTCTCAGGGAAGACAAGCAGCAAAAGCCAGTAAAACTACAAGTCTTTAAAAAAATGTTCATTTTTTCACAAAAAAAAATGGTAAAAAGTACTTTAAAACACTTTGCAATCCCCAAAAAAGTAAAATAAGCAATTCCTCCACAGAAAAGAAATGTTTTTCATTTATTTTACACGGGTCCCTATTATTTTAGTGAACGCAATGAATTGAGAACACTGTCGAACGTCATTATGCGAAATGGCAAAATACTGAAAGCACGGAACAGCGATTTTTTTTTCCTAGGGGAAAAAATCACTGGGCCATTTTTGGGACTTTGCCATTTCCTCCACTGTGGTGCGATCTCAGAGTTGGTATATTTAAGTAGGGGGGTGTCCGGCAGTTATAGCCTTGGCAGGATATACCCATTATATACTTTGGACAAGAAGGAAAGGAAAAATAAGAGAGGATGGAGGGATGGTGTTCACACTGCAGAAGTGATCTATTCAAACATCTAATGCAACTGTGCTATGTTCTACAGGAAATCACTGTTGCAGTATTCCTTACTTATGAGACAATTCCTACAGCTTTTAGGAGGAAGTGATAGAGTCTGAAGCAGTGGAGTTAGATTACAGCAAGCCTTATAAATGTTTCTGTCAAAACCTGTTCTAGCGCTGGAAAAGGCAAAAGCCCAGGTAGCTGTCTCCAGAGTAGCCTTAGAGTCTAAACCTTTGAAGAAGTCCCCAGAAAAAGCCATAGCTGTGTGGAACAGGCTTTCACTTGTCCCTGGAGGGATTTCCTATTGAAAGAGTAACAAAAAGAAATGGAAATGGAAAGTCATCTGGAAATGGTTTGTTAAGTGCGTGGAATACTAAAGAGGTTAACCCACCAAGAATAGCTGCAACTCAGATACTCTCTTGCAAATGTCAGTGCAATAAATACGTTAGTCTACCAAAATGAACCAAAAAACAGCCAGAATAGCTGGTTCAGACATAGACAGAAAAACGTTTCCATCAAAAAGTAAAGATCCCAATTGTCACCTGTATAAGAAGTGACCCTACATTTCAGCAGAACAAACCTATTTGCAGAATAGCTAGAGCAAAGTTTGAAAGAGGAGAACCAATGAGCAGACATACTGAAATGGCTGATGAATATCCCTTGCTAAAGGACTAAACAGAGGACAATAACTTGTACAAATGTTTGAGATCAAGGAGTAAATCTCTAAAAGAGCCATAGTAACAGGTGAGGCACCTACTACAATATCTCTTCCACTGGTTAAGATAAGATTATCTAGTAGCAGAATTTCTTGCCTCTTTAGTATCTGCAGCATGTCCTCAAGGGGAAGGTGTAAAAGGTATCAAACCTGAATCATCCAGACAGTCAGTTGGAGCTGTTTGAGACTGGGATGTATCAAACATCCTCTGACCTTTGTGAATAGAGCCAATCTGTGAGGAAGCTTGAGGTAACTGCCCCTGGTCAATTCCATAAGAAGGGAGAACCAGAGATGACTGGGCCAGAAGAGAGTCACAACAATCATTTTTGGAGTGTCCTCCTGAATCTTCACAATTACCCTGGATATCAGTGAAAATGAGGGACATGCCTAAACAAGCATCCCTGCTCATGAGAATGAAAATACATTTTTTTCCAGGCCTACCTGCAATGAGTCCAGGTACAGAGCTCATTTGTCTGCTTTGAAAGGAGGCAAACAATCTATTTGGAGTAGTCCCCACAACTGGATCAGTTCCAGGAAGACCCCCTCATTGAATTCTCATTCATGAGGGTTTGTCCTGGCCCTGCTCAGCTTGTCTGCCACTAAGGTTTGCTTAGACAGAATGTAAGATGCTCAGAGGGTAAAAAAATGCTGAAGAGCTACCTCCCAAGCCATCATACCAAACCAGCACAGGGGGTAATACCTAGTTCATCCCCCACCCCTGGTTATATGCTACATCACTGTTATGTTGTCTGTGATTGCCTGCAAAGGTTCAGGGGACCACAGATGATGGTAAGATTTTATATTATGGATCACACTTAATATCTCTGACATTAATGTGCTTTAGTCTGTATGACGAGTTCCACAGGCCTTGTATCTTTACCCCATAGAAACTGCTCCTCAAGCAAACTCCAAGGCATGTGTAGTTACAGACTGAGTGGAGGAGATAGAGGGATACCTGGATTAATAATACAGTTCCTTCTTGACTGGAATCTGACATTCTAGAGGATGAGAATGTCAGTGCCACATTTTTGTTTCTGTACACCGTTAAATTGTTCTCATGTGTAACCTAGCAAGAGGAATCATGAGAATCGTAGAAACCATAAACCCTAGAACCCTGAGATATTTCCCGGCTGAAGTGTGAGACTGGAGAAGCTCAGGAATATTTCCAGATAGAAAGCCACCTTTTTCTAAGTTAGGAAAGCCTTTTGCAGAGAATTGTATATAAGGCAGCCTAAAAACACACTCCTGTGTGATGGAGTCAAAGAGGTATTCTGAACATTTATCTGGAAACCCAGACTGTTAAGCAATGAAGAAAAGTACAGTTGTGTAAGTTGAACTTATCATAACCGTAGACATTTGAATAATCACTGGCACAATAGCCATAACTATATGGGTTATATCCTGCCAAGGATATAATAAAGGCCAGCTTCCAAACCATCAGGGCACCTTCTACAGGCACAAACTGTCAAGCAGCTTGAGCTGAGATGAATAAAAGACAAGTTTGGGCACAAAGCCCTTCAGAGCTTTCCTATCAGCAGAAATAAAGAGGCTGAGCCCTGAATGGACAAAGCTATGAATAACAAAAAATAAATGTCCACATCCTTGCATAAAAAAATGCCAAAAAACAAGGGAGGTGGAGAAATGAAGTGGCTACTGCAGCAGTAATCATTTGAACATCTACTGTTATGTTAGGTTCAGTTTATACAACTCTGCTATGTTCTTCATATTGATCACTGCTGCAGCAGCCTTAGCTATATGGGTAGATTACCATAGCTAACTACATTTGGGAGATGGAAGGAGAAGGGTTTAGGAGTCTTTAAAAATGGTTCTAGCAAAGCTTGAACTAGACCCAGAGATGCAATCTTGCTTACACTACTTTGTAAAAGTATGTACAGATGACCAAGTAGCACTTCTAGAACCCAAATTTCCAAAAAGCCATAGAAAAAGTCAAAGTCCTGTAGAGTGGGCCTTGGACCTGGCTGGAATAGATTTGTCATGGTGAGTATAACAAAAGGTAATGGCCTTAGACAACCATTTGGAACTAGTCTGTTTTGACACTGGTTGTCCCTTCTTACCTTCACAAGCAATGAGCAATTGATTTGATGATCTGAAAGATTTATTTCTGTCAGGATAGTACCCGAGTTGTCTATGGACATCCAATGTATGGAGTATACTTTCTCCCTCATTTTTAGGTTCAGGAAAGAAAATGGAGAGATGGATAGTTTGACTTAAAGTAAATTCAGATACCACTTTAGGCATAAAAGAAGGATTAGTTCTCAAAGAAATCCTGTCCTTGCAGATAATGAGGTAGGATTGACTCATCATAAGAGCGTGTAACTCCAATATCTTTCTTGCAGAGGTCAGAGCAATCAATAAAACTGTTTTCTATGTTAAGAACCTCAAGTCAGCCACATTTAGCTCAAGTCAGGCAGATTAGATGGCTCAAACAGAGCAAGTGTTAGTTTCTCTAATACAAAATTAAGATCCCAAGGAGGGGCCACCAGTTTACTTAGAGGCCTCTTACGCAAAACCCTTTTCAAGAACATTTTGATATACAGCTACCTTGAAAGAGGAAGATTCATGGAAAGACATGCTTAAATGGCAAATAAATGAACTCTGATAGTGGAATAAGAAAGGTCATTGGATATTAACTCACACAAATATTGTAAAACCAGAGAAGTAGCCCTTAATGGGTGCTGGTTATGTTGATGGCACCAATGGAAAACACTTTTCCATTTGCTAATATATGACTTTCTAGGAGCAGACTTTCTTGCCTCCATTTGTACTTGCTGTCTGTCCTCAGAAAACAGGTGCCTAAAAGGAATTAAGACCCTATCATTCGGGCAGTCAGCTGAAGATGATTGATGCCGGAGTGTATGAAACACCCCTGTTCTTGTGTGAGTAGATCCATTCTGTGAGGAAACTTGTGGTAATTGCCCCTAGTCATTTCCAAAACAATGGAGAACCACAGTTGCCTGGGGAAGAAGGGAGTCACCACAATTATCGTGTCTATATTAGATCAGCGAATGCTTAAAAAAGTGAACGCTGATTGATCGAACTTATGTGAGCGGATGTTTAAAATATTGAAGCAACAGAAACCCAAATTTTTTCCTAGGGAAAGAATTTGGTTGTCTTTTTCTGTTGCTTCGGTATTTTCAGTGCTGTGGTGGAAAGTTATGGGTCGGATTCAGGTAAGTGTGCGATTGTGTGGATGTGAGTGTTAGGGTGGGTTAGGTGAGTTAGGGTTAGGGGGCGGGTTAGGTATGTGTGCGATTGTGGGGACGTGAGGGTTAGGGTGGGTTAGGTGAGTTAGGGTTAGGGAGCAGGTGAGGTGAGTGTGCGATAGTGACGGACCTTAGGGTTAGGGTTTGGGTTAAGGTAAGTGGATAGTTAGTGGTGTGTGTGTATAGTTTAGTGTAGGGTTAGGTGTCAGATTTTAGGTGTATGTGTGTGGATTGCTGTTTGTTTGGTGTGCTTGTGTTGTGTGTATGTGTTTTGGATCAGCGATTTTATTCCCTAGGAAAAAAATCGCTGATCTGACAGTTCGAGATTGTAAGCTTTCGCTTACATAAGTTCGATCAATCAGCATTCGCTGATCTAATATAGACCCCAATTATCTTGGGAGATTCCTTCTGAATCTTCAGAAGTACCCTGGATACTAGTGGAAAGGATGGAAAGGCATACAGTAACATCCCTGACCAAAGAAAAGGTATTTGGCTCCCAGGCCTTCTTGCTTGGAGTCCTGGAACAGAATTTTGCCAGTTAACTGTTCAGACAGGAGGCAAAGACTTCTAATTGAGGAACTCCAAATAGTTGAATCAAATCTTGGAAGACCCCCCAGATCTAGTTTCCATTCGTGAGGGTCTACCCTGGTCCTTTTCAGTTCGTCTGCCACACAGTTTTCCTCTGAAGCAATGTATGATGCCTGTACAGCAAGATTGTGCTGTGAAACTATATCCCAAACTAACATGGCTATTCTGTAAAGAGGGTATGATCTAGTTCCCCTTGCTTGTTGGTGTACCACACCACTGTGGCATTGTCTGTAGCCACTTGAAGAGGTTCCAGGAGCTAAAGATGATTCAGAGAATTGAGTGTCTTGATCAGAGTAAGCATCTTCTTGATATTTTGTGCTTGTGTCTGCCATTGGTGTCCTACACCCTCTGCACTTTTATCTCTCCTGAAACTCAAGCAAAGTCTGAAACATCTGTGGTGACTGACTGCTTTGGAGCAGGAAAGAAGGGGAGAACTTGATTTAAGGATAACTAGTATCACCACCAAGTGCTTACTCTTCTGACAAATCCCTGTACTTGGATCTGAAAAGATAGAGAGTGTTGATGCTGGGACCAAAGAGATTTCAGATACCACTCTATCTTTCTCATGAGGAGTCTTGCAGTGGTATAATGAGAATCACAGATACCATGAGACCCAAAATCCTGAGTTATTCCCTCGCAGTGACTGAAGTCTGAGTGGAAAAATTTAGAAATAGATCTAAATAAAGATCTATTTTTTTCTGTGAAAGAAAAGTTCTTTGAACTGAGGTGTCTAGTTGATATCCCAGGAACAGAATCCTGTGCCAGGGAGTCAAGAAAGACTTAAATGTTCTCTTGGAATCCCAGCTTGTGCCAGAGATCTCTCACCCAAGAGAGAGAGATTCCTGACATTTTGAAGGACTCTTCAAAGATAAGCAAGTCATCTAAATACAGAAAAAATGTGGATATCCTGTAGCTTGCAATGAGCTATAACTGAAGCTAGACAATTTGTGAACACTCTTGGTGCAGTGGATAGTTCAAAGTGTAAGGCAGAAAACTGATAATGTGATCCAGACACACAAAACATTAAGAAACACCTGAAGTCTGGATGAACAGGAATGTGATGACGAGCATCTGAAACTTGAAAGAGGAAGAAGAGGCAACAGGTTGTGAAGTGACATAATTCTGAATTTGGGCACTATCACAAGCAGGTTTAGAAGATAAAGATCCAGAACTGGTCGCCAAGTGTTTTCTTTCTCTAGGACTAGGAACATCCATGAATAAAATCCCTTCTCACCTGGAAAGGACAAACTCATTCTATCAGTCCTTGAGACAGCTTGTGATGAAGAACAGGTGGAAACAAAACAGTCTGATCTGCAGGATGAGGAATGACCCCTGGAAAGAAGGGATTTCCTCCCACTGTCATCTGTAACCCCGATGAATGATTTTCAGGACCCATTTGACTGAAACAATCTGTTGCCAAAGAGAAAAAATGGATATTCAGACATCCTGGAAGAGAAAGGGCCAGGGTGGGAGGGGGTCACAAGGTCTCCTGAACAGACATTCAGACTTGTTGGAGTGCTGTTGGTTTTAGGAGGATTGAGACTTCTTTTTGGAACCTCCTTGCCACTTCTTAAATGTCTGTTTACCTGAATTCTGTTGAAACTGTTTATTCTTTTTTTTTTTTTTTTTGCCAAAACTGGATAAGGAGAAAGAAAATCCTTGGGACAATTTGGAAAAGGAAGGTTGAAAAATGTTAGAGATTCCCTGGATCAGCTTGCCCCTCTCATCACACTTTTTGATCACCTCTGAAACAGAGGGGCCAAACACTAAATCTCTGTCCAAGGAAGACTTTAAAATCTCATTTTTAACATAATCTGGAAGGTTCTGAGAATGCAGCCAAGCAAACTTTCTCAAAACAGTACCACTTGCCATAGCCCTGGAAGAAGTATCAGCAGAGTCATGCACACCCTGCAAACAATGAGTAGTGATTTGTGTAATAGAAGAAACTATGTTATTTAAGGTAGAGTTTTCGTCACAAGAAAAAAAAACTGTTGATAAAACATTCCTCATACTTTCACAATATATCAGAATAAACATTAACATATGAGCCTGACAATTTAAAATTCTGAAATTCAATGGTGCAGAAGTATACACTTTTTTCCCCATAAATATCAATAATTTTTCCATCTTTATTAGAAAGAGTAGGACCGGAATTAACTAAGTGCTTAGCAGCACAGACATCGCTGCGAGGTCAGGTTTGGGAATACCATATACAAATTTTAAAGACTGAGGAACTTTATACATCCAATCTGCCCTTTTAGGAACAGCTAGCTGACTATAAGGAAAATTGCAGGCACTAAGACATACATCCTTCTACAACAACTCATAGTATTTATTGAGGGATTGAGAAACCACAGTGTTCTCCCACTGAAAACACTGGGACATTCTAGAATTAGTCTCAGTGAAAGAGAAACCCCACAGGGAGTATCAAAAAGAGAGCTCTTCTCTGAGTCTGAATCAGAACTCTGAAGATAAAAATCCTGAATCCTTCCCTGCATCTTCTTTTTCAGATTCAGAATCTTGAATCTATTTAGGAAGGAAGGAAGGCATCCCACATTATTTTACTGGAAACTACTCTACAAGAATCATCAATAGCCTGAATCAAGCCTTGAGCCAGTCCCAGTAAACTATTTCTATACAAAGAAATTTGAGGAGTAGATACATGCTTGGTTTTCTTTCTTTTTGACAGGAAAAATGAGGCCAACCATGTTACTAATGGCAATCGCTGCTTCCCCAGGGTTGGGCACACCATTCTGACACAAAAGGGAAACATTCCCTGTTCCCTCTCTCAGGCCCAACAAGAGTGGTTCTCCCACACCTACTGAGGGGACCCCGACAGACTCAGAGAGCATGGCTGAATCCCAGTCCATTGTGGCTGTAGGTGTTAGACTAGATGGATCCAGGGTAAAAGATTAGTGGACTGAGTTACAGCAAATGGCCACAGCAGAGTCACAGGCTAGCTGAGGTAAACTGTTAGCCTGCTGTGGTGGCAGTGGTTTGCTTAATTATTTCTTTTGGTGGCTGGAAGGACTGACTGTGGGAGTGACAATCTGTTCTTTGGTCAAGCCAAAAATGGTGCTTCTTTCCTGGGGAAAACAAGCAACAATTCCAGTAAAACTAACAGTCCACAAAAGTTACTTTTTTGATATTAAAAACATAAAAAGCACTTTCAAACACTATGTTAGCCCTACAACCTTAAAATAAATACAGTTTCTTTACAGAAAAATGTTTAACAGTTAAATAACACTACTTTTAAAATGACAAGAACAATGAGTGCTCCATTTAAAATTAGGTTGCACTCTCTGGACAATCCATTAAAATACAACACTCCTAACTTTAAAATAACTTTCCTGAAGAGGAAAGTAATAAAACATCAGTAAAAAATAAGAAAATTGAAGTGTTTTTCCCCAGTGGGAATTTATCAGCCCAGCTAAGGAAAGCAAAATCTGACCATTGATCCTCAAAAGCCTCAGAGGAGTGTACTCTTTGGTGACAATAAAGTTCTGAAGGGCTTCAACCCCAAACTTATATTTTAGTCAGCTCAGCTCAAGCTGTTTGACAGCTTAAACATGTGGAAGGTGCCCTGAAGCTTGGAAGCTGGCCGGCTGTCATATCCTGGGCAGGATATTACTCATACAGCTAAGACTACTGCAGAAGTGATCAATATGAAGAACATCCCATGTTAAGGATTCCTGATATTTGGCAAAAGACTGCAAAGATAAGAAAGCCATCTAAATAAGGAAATATGCTGCTCTGCAGTCTGCAATGAGCCATCACTGTAGAACTGATAATGTGAACCAAAAAAAGGCAGTCTGAGAATTTTTTTGAAGCTTGAGGCTATGGGAATGTGATAATAAGCATCTTTTAGGTATAATGTTACCATAAAATCAGAAAAGGAATGACAGGTAACAAACTTTGTAGGGTAAGCATTTTGAATTCTGGTACTTTCACAAACAGGCCGAGAAAGATCTACAACTGGTCTCCTGGAAAGCTTGTTCTTTACTACCAGAATTCTATTTATTTATTTACTTACTTATCCTTTGGTGACTAGCTTAGTCCCCGTAAGCTAGTGGCCTCTTTTCAGGTGAAGCCTGAGGTGGTATTTATACTACTAGAGGAAATTTGACCGGGATTTCAAGGAAGTTCCCTTACTCTTTTCAACAGAGGTTGTGGGATCTTTTACATCCTGAACTACCACCAACACAAACAGATGGAACCTACATTTAACATCTCATCTGAAGGGCAACACACTAAGGAGTGCAGCACCCCCCTGTTGTACTACTGTATCAGCAATCCACTATCTGATATAGACAATGAATGGAACACACAAGCTTCTGCACCAGAGGCAGACATGCTATCTGTTCTGTGTAGATGCACCCCCCCCCCCCCCCCCGGGTCTAAAGCTTCTGGTGCTATGACTCCTAGGATTAACATTTGTTAAAGAACCTGAGGAAATAACTTTTTTTGAATTGGAGGGTGAAGGGGAATTCCCCTGAAAGGAGGTATGTGTACCCAGTTATTCCATAGAGAAGAACTCTTTCTAGATCCTACAAGAGGTAGAAACAAAGGGAAGAGAGGAAAACAATGAAGACTGAAGGGCCATGAGAACTTTAAACAATCCCTCACAGAAGTCAAACCATCCTCCCTGCTGGTATCTAGTGGAAAGATAAATAGTAAAAGGATGAGAAATATGATTTTTGGTCTCCTTTTCTTGAGTGTCTCCAAAGAAATAGTATGTGGTGGAGAGACAGTTGAACCTACCTCTATAAGGCTTCATAAGATGTCTTCTCAGACCATCAGTCGGTGGAGACCCTCTGTTCCATCTAAAAGAATAAGCTTTGGTTCTCCCTTCATGGTTGAATTGGTCATCTGGTTGGTCAAGTTGGACATGCTCAAGCCTTGCAGCATGTCAGTCTCCCAAGGGGTTCCAACAGTAGGCACAGGTAGAACAGTAGACAGTCTAAGGGCTAACTGAGTGCCTCAATGGTGACATCGAACTCTGAGTAAAAGGCGCAGACTTCTCTGAAGGATTGGCCTCTTCTTTTGATTTTTTTGATTTTTTTTAGGCTGAAGGCGAACATCCAAGGGAGATAATTGGGAAGCCATCTTGACTTCAGCTAATACCTGAAGTCTTTTTATTCTCTCTGTAAAGCTTCAGGGAACTGGGGTGGCTTTTAATGGTTTTCAGAACAAAAGACTGATAAATAGAACAGTCTCTGGGACTATGCTCAGGACCTAAACAAAAAACAGACTTGACATATTTGTCTTTATAGGATATTTGACACCTACAGTCATACTTCTTTTTTCCTGAGATAAAAAGCATAATTTTCCACAAAATGTTAACATTTATGAGGAAAAGTCCCTGACACGGTATTTATCTGCCGATATACAGTTGCAGCTAGCCAGCCTTAAGGTAGACAGATTAAGATATGTGCTAGAAAGTTCCAAGGTTTTCTCTCTTGCATTTATCTTAAGTAGGAGCATGCAATCTTGTGCAGAGGTCATAGAGCAGGCACAATGCACACAAGGACTGGGCCTAAAGCTTTTGCAGACTGGCTTGATATACAGTGTCCTTGGCAGGATATGTACATTAAGTGAGGAATACTACAACAAACCATCTCCCCCAAAAGAGATCTCATCTCAGTCTTCAGATAGTTTAACACTAAAAAGAATTCACCAAAAACATGTTTAATTTGGTCTACAAGAACTATACACTTGAACAATGGAACACTGAAATCATTTTCCGTATTATAAAAGAAGTGAATCAAATCATCGCAAATTTTAAAAAGCTGTCTCTCCACACTGATTGCTTACCATACTGGCAGGGTTACTGAAGACATATTGTTAATACAGGGCAGTATTCTGGAAAAGCTAAAGCTTACCATCCCTGATGTAACTATACAAGAGTCAAGTCCCAGCACTTTGAGATACAAATGGAAATTCCAGCAAGTAACAGCAAATTGTAAATCTTGCTGTTACATCTTTAAAGAAATTTTTTGCAGATGGGTTTCATCTTCTACACTCTGACATGGGTACTTTTCCCTGATACCCCTGCTATGTATATATACTAATTCTGAGACTGCTGTACCTTGGATGTAGGGGACGTCTCTAAAATACCCCAATCCCTCAATCAGTATGCACCCCCAGATCTTTGCTTACAGTTCTGCACTTCTTTATGATTGCAATTATAGTTCTGAGAATTTCAACAGGCTCCCCTCAACTGAGGCAATCATTACCAGCTTTCCAAATTGCTTCTCCATTAGCTTTTACACTTCTGAAAAAAATGCATCTTATTTCATTATAGAGCCATGTCACATTATGTACTGGAAATAAAGCCCAGTTTGTAATACTTAGTGATGGTATAGACCAAAGATCAGGTCACTGCTTCCCAAGTAACTACTACAGAGATTCCTGTAGAGAAGGCCACAAAGGCAGCATTTCCTCTTCTAAAATGTGCTACTCTGGTTCCCTGAATGAATTTCTTTGCAAATTCCAGACTGAAACCTTTTTTGCCCAGCAATCCAGTTCAGAATGGTCAGTCTATCCACAGTAATTTTTACATTAATGGAAACAAAAAAAAATGAAAATAAAAAAGTAGGGTCAGATTTCTTAAGTCTTTAGTTCTGGAAATGTAGAAGAAATATTGTCTCCTAAGGATCATATGCAAGACGTGCTTACCTAGATAACAAGTATAGCATGCTGGGTGAAGCTTTAAGATATCTTTAAGTAAAGATGTAATAAAATGTGAAACTTAGAAAAGCTGTACTAAGCTAAAGCAAATGTTTTTATATTTCAAAATAAAAGAAAAGTGTTGTACAAAATTTAATTTTCTTTCCAGTAAAACATGTAGCAGTACTGTAAAATGTCTGAAGCTGTGAAAGAATTGGCAGTTTTTTAAGTATAAATAGTCCAAGTAAACTATATTAACTTACGTGGTTTGCACTTCCCCCAGAATTAAGTGGCTGTGAAAACAGGAAGTTTATAGTCACACTCTGAACCAAATAAAAAACACAGGACCTGGGACTGTTTTAAGTTCAGGGAACAAATGTTAACAGGAGCAGTTGGACTTTGACTACTAGAGTATGTAGACAGGGCTTTTTGGAATGATGGCATGTGTCTGGGATTCACTGCCTTTGAGTTTCCAACAACTACTAAATATTTTTAACAGCCAGGGGTAGATACATTACATTACACATTCAGCTAGTTGTAGTTCAGGATCAAAACAGCCATAGTCAGAGTTTCTGTAAATCTGCGATATTTGCTTGTATCTTTTGTTTTATATTTCTTTGTGCAAGTATGTATTTTATTTGTATTTAATCCTACAAAGTACAATGTTTAATGCTATTTATTTCAAATAAAGAATTACATCTTTCAGTTTCAGAAGTCTGGGGCTGGTGGTTTATTTATTAAGCTTATAAGTTCATAGGTAGGTATTAGGCTATCTGCCCGAAGGGATTTATAAGCCTAGCCAGAATGTGTTGGCTTTCGCCGCCCCCTTAGATTAGTTCCCTGTGCCCCTGTCCAGCAGAGCCATTGAAGTGATCCCTGGGGTAAATTTTCTGTTTCCCATCCACTCGTCAAGGTTTCTCTTGAAGAGGGTTAGCGAGGAGCTGTGCTTAATGTAGATTGTAATCTTGTTCCAGAGCATGGGAAGTCTCTGGGACAGGAATCTATCCCTCCAGCACATCCTATTAGTTGTTGTGGTGAGGTTTAGATCCCTCGAGCGTGTGGCTCGAGAGGATATGGTTTTCTTTAGGTGGAGCATGTCCAGCAATTCTGGGTTGGACATGGCCTTTTATGTCACGCAGAGATCACCTCTGAGTAGGCGGTATGCAACTGAGTACAGCTGGAGTTTCTTCAGTCGAGCCACATAGGGCATCTGCTTGAGGCCAGTGATCCTCTTGGTGAGGTACTTCTGTGGTCTTTCCAGTTGTTGCAGGTGTCTTGTAAGGTACATCCCAAATGGGGCATTGTACTCTATGATGGGTCTGATGAGTGATGTGTAGAGGGGCCAATGACCTCTTTCTATCTGGATGCAAACCCTTTTGTGATTAGGTGGGCCACATAGAAGGATTTTCTAACCACTTTGGCAATGTGATTATCAAAGGAGAGGTTACTATCTACTTGGGTTCCCAGATCCCTTATTACTTCTTCCATAATTAGGGGGCTACCACATATGTGGTAGTTTGTGGGTACTTTGTTTTTTCCAAAGGGGATGACTATGCACATTTTGGCATTTAGCTTGAGGCCATGGTTTTGACACCAGGTATCTGTCTCAGTGAGACCTTTTTGGAGGATGTCTGTGTCAGCCAAAAAGTCAATTAGAGCCCCTAGTTTGCAGTCGTCTGCGAACCTGGTCAGCCATAGTCCTGCTATGCTTGCCTGTACCTCTGAGAAGTATATGCCGAACAGGAGGGGTCCTAGGACTTCGCCCTGGGGAACGCCACTTGTAACCGGTTTAGAATCAGACCTAGCTCCTGCAACTCTTACCATGTGTGTTCTGTCCGTTGGCAACCCATCTTGTGACGTAGGGTTTTATGTTCAGGCTGGTGAGCTTGTCTATAATACCTGAGTGGGGAATGGTGTTGAAGGCCTTTGCGAGGTCTAGGTAGGCTGTGTGGACCACCTTTCCCTCGTCTATAGCCTTGGTAACTGTCTCAAAGAAGTCCACCAGGTTTAGGAGGCATGAACTTCCCTTAACAAAGTCGAAGTGGGTAGAGTCCAGTGTCTGGAGGTTCCCAATGTCTCTGTTAATGCAGACCAAGCTAGTCAGGCTTATAGGGCAATAGTTCCTGGAGTCCATTGTGACTCCACCTTTCTGGAGCAGAATAATCGTTGCTGTGCACCACTCTGTGGGCACATAGCCTGTGGAGAGGCTGAGTTTAAACAGTGTGTTTAGGTGAGGGGTTAGTTCATCTTTGAGCTCGTGTAGGACGCAGCCTGGGACACCATCCGGTTCCACTGATGCTGTGTTTTTGGCTTTGAAGAGGGCTGTTTTAACCTGAGTGTCTTTGATTTCAGGGGCACTACATTCTTCTGGTATAGTTATGGGCCCTTTCAGGGGTGAGAGGGGGGGGTGAAGTTTGCACTGAACCTGTCTGCAAGGATGTTGGCTATATCGGTCGGTTCAGTGTATTTTGTGCCATTCTGCACTAACTCTGAGCAGATCTGAGAATTGCCACTTAGATTCTTGATATAGCTAAAGAATGTCTTGTGGTTATCTTTGGAATCCATGGCAATTTTTCTTTTGAAGCTACCCTTGGATGATTTTATGAGGGAACGTAGTTTCTTGCTGATACTGATCAGGGATGTCTTCCCTTCTTGGGATTTTACTCTTTTTCTGTACTAGTTTCCACCTCCTATTGTATAGCTGGCTTATGGCAGGGGTCCACCAGACTGGTTTCCTTTTCTTGGAAGAGTGAGTCTTGGTTTTGTTTGGGATAGCACGATCCATGCATTCTTGTAGTTGCCCGTAGAGTGCATTAATAAAGGATTTTGCAGCTTGGACAGCATTATCCTTAAGCATGGGGGCTTTGAAATTTCTCACCTCGGTCTTAAGTAACGTGAAGTTTGCTTTTGAAAAGTTTTTCACAGTGGCTTCTTTGACCAGGGGTGGTGGCGGAATGTGGATATCCAGAGTGACTAGTTTATGGTCAGATCTAACCAGTGAGGGGTTGACCTCCGGTGTGGAACACCTGTCGCCCATGTTGGTGATGACCAGGTCCAATATGCTGTCATCGCTGGTGGGGGTGTTGACCAGTTGATCCAGGGCATTTGAGTTTATAAATTCTAGGAAATGTTGGGCAAAGGAGTTTGTACTTGAGTAGTTCTCCCAGTTAATGTTTGGGTAATTGAAATCACCCAATATCAGGGTGTTTGGTAGTACCTTTATGTTTCCAGGAATGTGGAGTGGGGGTCCTGGGACATGGTGGGTGATCTGTAGCAAGCTATAATTTGAATAGCAGTTTTGCCTGTTGTTAGTTGCACGTGGATGATCTCTGAAGCATCGTGCTGTGCCACTAACCTGGAGGTGTGGGTATCCTTGATGAATATGGATACTCCCCCGCCTTTTGTATTTTGGTCCAGGTTTTGTGACCAAAATGCATGGTATGGGTTGTAGCCTGGTAGTGCTGGGGTGCTCTCTGGAGCCTTAAACCAGGTTTCTGTTACTGCACATATATCGATTTCTTCCATACTGAGGAGTGCCTCGAGTGCATGCATTTTGAGGTTTAGATTTCTGGCATTGAGTAGCATTACCCTCAGTTTTTTGTTACTTGTGCTATTTACAGTAATGGGTTTGTCTTTTGAGCCTTGCCTAAAAAAGGCACTATGGGGGGTGGCAAGTGCCTTGGCCAGTATTCGAAAGCCTAAGGGTGACAGGTGCAAGGTGTCTCTAGCAAAGCAGTGTGGCTTGTCAAGCATGTCATCCCAGGCTGACAGACACTGGATCCCCTTTGAATGACACCAGAAGCTTAGCCAATTGTTGAAATTGATAATTTTTTCTCTATACTGTGGTATCATTCTTGGTGAGGGCAGGATCCTACTAAGGGTCAGGGTCATACCGGCTTGGGCTATGTGATCAGAGAGCTCCTCCATGTCTCTTTTCATGTAGTCCAGGGAGGTACGGCTCAGGTCATTCACACTAACATGGACAATGTCAGAGTCATATTTGTACTTGTTCTGGAGTGACCTGAGTGCTTGTGTTATGTGGCGGATACTGGCACCCGACAGGCAGCTAACAGTAACCTTCTCCTTGTTCAGCCTAGTGAGTGGGACATCAGTGTGCCTGACTATAGAGTCACCTGTTACTAGTGTGTTGGGTATGTTATTTTGCCTTAAGGGCTGTGATTGCATGGCACACTGGTTTTGTGAAGTATGTGTTTCATGGTTTGTGTTGGGGGGTGGAGGTTGCTTGGATGTCTGCTTTGAAGGTCTTTGTTGCTTTTGCAGATTTTTATTTAGAGCCTCCGAGTATGTTTTTGTGTATTTATGTGTGTTTTTTACCTGTGCTGGTTTCATAGGTCTATGTGAGACTGGTGGCATGATGCAAGTAATTCCCTTCTCCTCTTGATTGCCTGGTCCAGTCTTGGGTTGAGAGAGCTTAGCCTCCAGTTTGGCTGTATAATTGCATCTCTCGCAAATATTGGTGTTTGGTGGAAGGAGGAGAGGGTTGTCTGTGTACGAGGCAATTGTAACATTGCCTCAAAATGCCCAGATTCACCAGTTGGATCGGAGAATACACCTGAAACTGTCCTTTGGACATGCATGGATAGGTACAATGAACTGTTTTGCTGACTGGCTGGTAAGGTCAAATAGAGAGCCCTGTCCTTCTCTACAGTATAGGGGGGTATAAAGGTAATCATTAAACCTTTTATGCAAAGAGTGTCTGTTTCAGCCATAGTTACTGAACGAGTATGTAACAGTTGGTTTATTTTAAGACAGGACAGTAATCGTGTTGTACTGGTCAAGCTGATGGCAGCAGGTTACTGTAAAGATAGGAAAAAGGAACACTAACTATAGAACGGTATTAATGGCCTCTTTTGGGAAAAACTCTGTGTATGTGGTGTGTGCATATGTGTGTGTGTGTGTGTGTGTGTGTGTGTGTGTGTGTGTGTGTGTGTGTGTGTGTGTATTTGCATAAAATTATCTTCTCCAAGTTTCAATCACTATTCTAAGTTAGCACTGGCTGGCACTGAACTAACAGCAAGGTGTGTGAAATTTAGGAAAGGCAGGAATTATAACATTGCTATGTGACTATTCAGTGTAAAGTTTATTTGAGTGGGGCTAGTGTTATTCCATGCTCAAGGTAGTAGTGCACATTTACTCACTGATCTCAAGGCCAGTTACCTCTTGTATATTTCATGCTAGCAGTGCATATTTAAAGCCCATATCATCACATATTACTGGATGGCAGACGCACAGATTGAGAAGTAGTAACTAATGTGTGTCATATATTAATTGATTGCACTGGAATGGATTACAACTCCACATCATCACTAGGAAAATTATGGCAGATGGCAAAAGTGCAATTGTGAAGAAAAATACTTACTATAACAGTATATCTTTGAGGAACAGTCACTGTAACAGTAAATCACATCATTTGGGGTTTAGCTCCTGATATCATTTCATTCTCAGCAAGACATTTCACTAGCTGTACCATAGCCCCCAAAATATCTACTACTAGTTTCATGCCATTATTCATTCAAGCTCTGAGTGGTACATAAGATTACCATATAAAGTCAGCATTACTAACATCTTTCTTCAGTTGTATGCTCCTCATGATGCCCTCACTGTGACATGATTATATCAGTCTACTTCTTTTACAAACAATTAATTGTAATTATAAAAATAAAATTGCTGACAATGAAAGAGTACAATAAAAGAAGAAAAAGAAGAAAACTAACATCTCTTTTACTATGGGATGAAGGGAAGCTAACATTACCATTTCAGTGAAAACTTCTTGAAAATCTAGAGTTATTGTAATATACAACAGTTCTGGTTTCTTTGGCGGGGTCATTATAACAGTAAACCAGTGCTGTAGCAAGAGTTTTCTTCCCTGGGTGCCAATGTGTAGGGGTGCCTAACATTTGAAAAAATGACAGATCACAAGCTGTGAATTAAGTGATTGATTCATAGACTGCTTGTAAACTCTCTAAATGTCAAGTTTTACTCCTTTTTATTAAAAGTAAACTACCTTAACAAAATGTAACAGATAGGCAGTTAGTTTACAAACTGCTGTGACTGATCACAATGAAGACACATTAATGTTAGCTTGCAAACTTCCAAACTGTTCTTCAAAAAGTTTGACAGTTTACAAGCTGTCATTAAAAGATCACAACTGCGATTACTTATAGACGGGGGGTGGGGGGTGCCAAATGACTGTGCTGCAAAGGATACCAAATTCCCTGGAACCAGTTATGGTAAATCAGATAATTTGAGAAGATTCTCAAGAAATACAATGATATCCATGACAGGAGCACTGTTACAGAGATCCACAGAAGCATATTTCTGCCAAAAACTGTTCAACCCTTGGATTATGTGTCCAATGTATAGTGTTTTCTAAAGGTGGGGACAGTAGTCCATGTTACAACCTCTAAAATACTTTGTGTAGAAACATTCCTGAATTATGACACTGATGCTCAAGTGAAATCAATTGTTACACCACCTTGAAGTGTTTTTTTTTTTCTCATGGCATAGAAAATATACAGTAAACTCTCAGTTAACCAGCACCCATGGGGATTGGTAGATGCAGGATAAAAAGAAGTTATTGACTCACCATAACGTTCCATGTGAGTTGTTCCATCTTGCCTTCATTCTCACGTCCCTCCCTCCTTCCCCCTCCTGGCTGGCAGTTGACCTGGAGGCTGTCTTCTCCAGTAGCTCGAGACCCAACCCCTTATCCCACAATGCACTGCTGGAATTACCTCAGATCTTGTTTGCTGCGTACCATATAGAAGTACAATAATTATTCTGCCGAGGAATGAAGACACATTGAAAAACCAGGATGAAGACAGCCTCCAGGTCAACTGCCAGCCAGGAGGGGGAAGGAGGGAGGGACGTGAGAATGAAGGCGAGATGGAACAATTCACATGGAACGTTATGGTGAGTACATAACTTCTTTATGTGAATTTGTTCAATCTCGCCGTTCATTCTTCACTGATGGGTAGCGTCCCTAGCACCCTGATCTTGGATGGCTCACGGAAGTACACTCTTCAGAACCGTAGAACCAAATGAAGCCCTGTCTCTGGAGGCCTTATCCACTTTGTAATGAGTTATAAAAGTGTGAGGTTTAGACCATGTGGCTGCTGCACAGATGTTGTCCAAAGGTAATTTGGCTTGAAAGGCTGAAGAGGTAGAAACTGCTCTGGTTGAATGAGCCTTCACCTTACTAGACAAGGGCATGTTATGACAAGAATATGTGTAAGTGATACAATCTGAAAGCCACTTAGACAGGGTTGTTTTGGCAACTGGTTTACCTTTCCTGGTCTCAGAAAAAGACACAAAGAACTGATATAATTTCCTAATGTCTTTTGTTCTGTCTAAATAAAATCTAAGTTGTCTGTGAACATCGAGTTTGTGCAACATATATTCCAATTTGTTTGTGTGATTAGGGAAGAAAACGGGCAACTCAATGACTTGATTGATGTTAATCTCAGAACATACTTTAGGCAAAAAGGATGGATTTGTCCTGAGAGATACTCTATCTGTATGGAAGACCATATAAGGGGGCTTGATGGATAGGGCTTGGAGCTCTGACACTCTGCGGGCTGATGTGATGGCTACTAGGAAGATAGTTTTCCACGATAGAAATTTTAGTTCACAAGATGATGCAGGCTCAAAAGGAGGAAGAATGATGCAAGATAACATAAAATTCAAATTCCAGGGAGAATAAGGTGTCTTCAGTGGAGGCTTCATGTGAAAAGAACCTTTTAGAAAAGCCTTAGACAATTGGTGAGCCATAATATTCAATCCATCGATCCCTAGATGGAAATTAGATATAGCAGCTAATTGTACTTGCACTGCAGCCGCTGCTGCTCCTTTGTTGAAAATTTCTGTCAAGAATTGTAAAATAGAAAACAATGGCCCTTGGTAAGGGTCAATGTTATGGGAAGAAGCCCAAATGGAAAATCTCTTCCACTTACTATGATACAATTTTCTAGTGGAAGGCTTATGGAAAGCCAACAAAATTTGACTAGTGTCATGGGAAAGATTATAACGCCTGGCTATGCGGGGAATTGGAGCAGCCAAGTGGTTAGTTTCAGTGTCTGCAATGATGGATGAAGATCCCCTGATGGATGTGTCAATAAGTCCGGAACTGGGTCCAGGATCCATGGGTCTTCCAGAATGCGTTGGTAAAGAAACAGAAACCAAATCTGCCAAGGCCAATGAGGGGCTATAAGGATGATCGTCCATCCCAGCAACTTTGCTTTCTATAAGAATCTGGGTATCAGAGGAATTGGGGGAAATGCATAGAGGAGACCCGGGGGCCAATCGTGGACAAGAGCATCCCTCGGGGAGTGACCTGGCATGGGAATCAGGGCAAAATAGCTTCTGCATTTGTTGCTGATATGACTGGCAAACAGGTTGCAGGAAGGCTGGCCCCATTTGTGGAAAATCCTGTCTGCAATCTCTTGTTTGAGGGATCATTCATGGGGTAATAAAATTGCCCTGCTCAGTCTCTCTGCTATGACGTTGGATTTGCCTGGGATGTGCGTTGCTAACAGAAAGCGCTGGGATGACACTGCCCACTGCCATATTCTGAGGGCTTCTCGGCAAAGGGGATAAGACTTGGTCCCGCCTTCCTTGTTCAGGTACCAGACCACTGACATGTTGTCTGTCTGTATTGCAATTGTCCCTAGAGGAAGAGAGTTCTGAAAGTATTGCAATGCTAGAAGTACTGTTCTCATCTCCAGGACATTGATATGCAGATGTGATTCTTGATCTGTCCATGTGCCTTGGGCAGTCTTTCCCTGAAACTCCCCCTCACCCTATCAGGGAAGCGTCCGTGGTCACAGTGGCAACTGGAGGGGGTAGCATGAAGAGACGTCCTATTGTGACATGAAGAGACGTCAACCACCACTGAAGATCCTTCTTGCAGGAATTCGTTATCAGGATCCTGTGACTCACTGGAAGTTCTTGGTAAGACCATTGCGTGAACAGAAGCAGTTGAAGGATTCTCATATGCATTCTTGCTATCGGGATTGCCAAGATTGCTGCTGCCATCAATCCTAGTACTTTCAATACCTCTGCAGCTGGTGCTCTGTTCTTTGATACCAAGGACATGATGTGTTGGCGAAGAATACAAATCCTTTCTGGTGGAAGACGAAGAGTGGTGGTTGATGTATCTAATTCTGTCCCTATAAAACAATATGCTGCAATGACAACAAGGCAGACTTTTCGAAGTTGACTGTAATGCCTAGCCGATCGCAGAGTGTCAGAGTAGCCTCTCTCGCTTGAGGAAGTTGATGCCTGGTGGTGGAGGTAAGGAGCCAATTGTCCAAATACAGAAACATCTGGAATCCTAGACGCCTCAGGTGAGCCATGACTACTGCCATGCACTTGGTGAACACTCTGGGGGCTGTAGTGAGACCAAAGGGCAGGGCTCGGAATTGATAATGATTGGCTCCCAGTCAGAAAAGCAGGTGATCCCTGGATGGTCTGGCCATCTTTATATGGTAGTATGCATCCTTGAGATCGATCGAGCACATCCAATTGTCCTTCCCTAAAAACAGAAGTATGGACTGTAGCGTGACCATTCGGAACTTCTCTTTTCTCACAAATTGGTTGAGTCTGCTGAGATCCAAAATGGGTCTCCAATCCCCTGTTTTCTTTGGAATCGAAAAGAATCATGAGTAAGTTCCAAATCCTGTTTGGTCTGCCAGGACTGGCTGGATGACTCTTTTTTTCTAGCAATCGGTGTACCTCTATTGTTGCTTGTCCCCTGTGACTGGGTGGAACATCCGAGATTTTTTTGATGGGAAGGGGCTGGGTGGAGAACGGTATGAAATACCCTCTGGAAATCATACTTTGTACCCAAATTTCATTTGTTATATCTAGCCAGGCTTCTGGGTACAATGACAAGTGACCCCCAACTGCCTCCAGAATAGGACAGCCGGGCCTCCCTTCAGGAACACTGGTAGGACTGACCAGAGAAGTGATCTCTGTCACCCTGGTGTTGTGGACCCCCTCTGCCGTGAGGGCGGCGTCTTCCATTGTAACCCCCTCCTCTGACTCTGGAGGGGGGGCTCTCCACGTGTGTCTTGAAAGGTTCCTTGGGCTTTCCGGAACCACATCTTTCCTCCCCTCTGACCTTTAGGAAAGGGTCGAGTGGGGGAGGAAAAACAGACTCCGATGGCAGACAGAGTCTTTCCCTCTTGCTCACACCTGGTCAAAGTCTCCTTCACCTTTGGCCCAAAAAAGGATGAGCCGTCAAACGGGGTATTCGTAAAGGAGGACTTGAAGGGTTCCACGAAGGAACAAAGTTGCATCCAGGCATGCCTATGAAGAGCAATTCCTATACCTGCAGCTCTACTCGAACCATCTGTTGCGTAAGATACGAGACGCATGGATGAGTTGACTATCAAATTAAGGGTAGTGAGCTGGTGGCAACTTTGTCGGATACACTTGTAGCTACAGCACCCTGAAAAGTATCTCCCAACTCCTTAAGGAGATCTCTCTGCATTCTGGTAAAATGGGTCAAGTAGTTCAGTGATCTGAGTGAGAAAGTCACTGAACTAAACATGCGTTTCCTATATCAATCCATGATCCTAGACTCTCTGTTAGGAGGATGGATAGATGAGGAAGTCTCAGACATTTCCTTTTTGGTTGCTACTGCCACCACCATGGCATCAACAGGGACTCCCTTGGTCAAAAAGGACTTATCCACGGGGGGCAGAAATAAACTTATTAGGCCTCCTAGGAACAGGTTCCATAGATTCTGGTGACTCCCACGCCCTACGAGAGACCAGATTCATAAGCTCATCATAGGGCGGAGATACCCAAGAGGTGGAAGGTTGAAACCCGAATGCCTTCAGGAGAACCAACTCATCCTCAGTAGGGCTCTTGGACTGCCAATCACCCCTCTGCCTAAGAATTTCAAGAATCTCCGCAAAGGAGATATCCTCAGAGGGGGATCTAGCGGACCCTTCTGAGTCATTCAAGTCGGTGTCTGATGTGAGAGACTCCTGTGGGGAGTCCAAATACCTCCTCTTGCATAATCTCTTCCTGGGGAGTTCTTCAGGGGGAGCTTCTGGAGAGGTCTCAGAAGAGCAGGGAGCACCCTGTGGGGCTACCTGAGGCTCTGGGTCTCTACACCTGGGATGACCGGAGGAAACAGAAACTGACACAGGCACTTTAGGGGAGGAAAAGGCCAGACCTTGAGATGAGGAAGTCTTAGGAGACAACACTCGCCTCATGGCTTCGAATGCACCACGGCTCCGATGAGAAGGAGTCGACGGATCTGAAGGAGCTGCAATCCCCTCCCACACCGAAGCAATGGGCTCTGAGCCCGAGGTAGGGGCCGAGCTCACCCGAGCCGAAGCCCCGTGAGGAAGAGTTGGCACTGACAAGACGGTGCGACTATCCTCCCCAGATCTGACCGGAGTGTCAGCTCCTAGAGTCCCCGGTTGGCGCCGAGAATGTCCGAGCAGATGGAGCCAACAACACTGGAGCAGGTGTCAGCTCCAAGGGATCCACAATCATCAGGTCGGCCTCCTCCGGCTCTGAAGGTCCGGTATGGCTCGGAGGAGGAGCAGACAATTCAGGAGTAATGGTCTTCGGCTCCGATGGTTGGGTCTGAGCCGACAGCAATTTAGCTAGGCCTGGTGCCTTTAAGAGTTTCTGAACCAGCCGGTCCATATCCAGATTGGACAGGCTGACAGATGACCTGGATGAGTGAACAGATGGAGCCGATTGGAGCAGTATAGAGGGAGGTTTTTCGGCAACCGGTTCCAGAGCAGTGTCCTGGTTCTGAAAAGAACTGACTGCCGGCTCCAAAGTCAGTGGAGCCAAAGTCACAACACTTTCTGACTTTTTTCCTTTCTTTGTCCTGGATCCTGAGGAAGATTTGGATGATTTGCTGGCCCCATCCTGGTCAGACAATGCCTCTGAAAAAGGGTGTTTG
Source organism: Protopterus annectens (assembly GCF_019279795.1). Classification (NCBI taxonomy): domain Eukaryota; kingdom Metazoa; phylum Chordata; order Ceratodontiformes; family Protopteridae; genus Protopterus; species Protopterus annectens. The sequence continues at coordinate 1,353,997,318 of NC_056735.1, read as the reverse complement.
ATAATACCCCTATCAATTAACTTTCTCTTCCTTTCTGCAAGCACTCTAGTAGAAAAGAAGTGGCAGATACTGCATGACTCTTGCAGGTGCACCTCACCCAAACAGTAAACACACTGCACATGGGCATCCGTAACGGACATCTTCTGTCCGCAGTCTGGGCATTTTTTAAACCCAGACTTTGGATGTTTTTCCTTCTCTTCAGACATAGTACTATTCACTAATCCAATGGTAAAGGAAACACACTATTTAACTATAAGATAGTTAAAGTTAAAGAGGAAATCTAACTAACTACACACAGCACACACAGCCCAAAAAGGCAGCTAGTAACCAACTATTTAGCTATATAACGTTAAATAGGACTAAGGCAATCCAATATCAAAAATCCCAAAAGGGTAACTCTAACAAACAACTGTAAGAAAAGGTCCAAGGCCAAAAGGCTGAAGGCAATCAAAGATTTTACTGGGAAAGGGGAGAAAACAGAAAACAACTGCTAACTACATAGTATTATGTATATATATATATATATATCTTAGTAAAAGATATAAAACTGAAATATAAAACTTGCTGAAAGTTGAAAACTCCCAATAATAGTATCGAGCAATGCTGGAAACCAAGAGATCCGTGCCGTGGCAAACTAGATCTGAGGTAATTCCAGCAGTGCATTGTGGGATAAGGGGTTGGGTCTCGAGCTACTGGAGAACTTTGAGCTTGCTAGTCAGCTGTGACGGAGCCAAGGATCAGCTCCGAACCCATCAGTGAAGAATGAACGGCGAGATTGAACAACTTCACATCTGCAGTTTCTGGTTGCTTGAGAGTTACTATTAAAAACAGACCTGACTAATACTGTACTCTATACTATTTGTTTGGTTTGACTTGTTCTCAGGTCTGCAGCCTCATGCAACACCACACAGTCCATTCAGGAGACACCTTTATTCCTATCTTCTTTTTCAAAACTCTAAAAACGTAAGGTATATTTCTGCAGGGGAAAACAGAAAGTGCAACACATGAAAATTGTACTCTATTTCTTCTATATTTTTTACCAGTTGCTTGAGAGTGCTGGTTGCTTGAGTTTTGGTTAACTGAGAGTTTACTGTAGTATGACAACCACTGAAAAACAGTTTTTATTTACTAGCAAGCCTTCATTCCTTTTTAAAGAAATGTTAACCAGCTGTTCTGAAATCATTAGCCCTTCTTGCATACCATTTCAGCTAACAGCTATCTCTGACATCTCACAGAGGCGGACAGTGTTGTTCATCATTTTTTTTCACAGTTTGCTAAAAGCACTGGAATTGAATGGATTAAGAGTCATTACAGAAACTACTTTGGCAAGAGAGGTGGAAATGATTTCAGTGACACTCTTTCATTGTGGAATACTCTGAAAGTTGGTTTATACATAACAACTTGCTACTTTGAAATCTTTCTTCCCAAAGTAATGGCAACCAGAAAGAGTGACAGCCATGACAGATATGTAACTTTTCTAAACACCTGATTCATCTATCGTGAAAGATAGAGAAGTCATTTTCTCTAACATAAAATTCAATCCAAATTAGAGTCATCTATGTGATTTAAGTAATCTGAAACTCTTAGCACTGGACAAAAAAATATATAGACTTAAACATCTATTGTTTTGGTATGTAAGATTTCGCTTGCAATCGGCCATATAGTCTGTTAAAGTACTTAGAACAAGTAAAAAGAGCTTGTATTAGTTTTTTTCAAATGCTCCCTTCAAGCTAATAAATTCAGAATTTTGTGACGTGGATAAAATAAGCTGTCCTCCTGTTTGGTTAGCAAAGATTGGACAGAAGTAATGCTCATGGTATTAGACGAATCAGGTTCAGTACCTCGGAAAAACAAGTCTGGCACAAAATGAAGCTATAAAAATCAGGTTGGCCTTGGTTTGTTTTGTTTTTATGACTACTATTACTGTTAAGAGAAAAGGGTGCAAGGACCACATCTGGTACCCCCGAAAGGAGAAGAAATCTATCATTAAAACTTTTTCCTGAAGCACAAGGGAGCAAAATGCTTTAAGTTGATTGTTTTGCTGAGCTGCAAACGAATCCATTTCTGCAACAAAGTCAATTGCCTGCTCAATGTTATCTGTCAATTGGTTTTCTAAGGCAGAAAACAGTTTCTAGTAGCTAGAGACTGTTTCACAGCCCCTTCACAAGGCTGAGAATCCTCCCAACTTTTAATGTATCATATCACTGTAGTACTTGTCTGTGCTGATATGCTTGTGGTCTGAATAAAACTGTCCTGGAAGACTGCCAGGGGCCTGTAAATTGCTTTAATTTCCTTCATATTCATGAGAAATAATGGCTTCTGAAAAGACCAATTTCCTTGGAGTGACAAGTTGTTGAAGTGGGTTCCCTAAGCAAAATCTGAAGAGTCTATGGTCAAAATTCACACTTTGCATATCAAAGTAATGTAATTTTTATGGATAAGTTCTGTGTCAATACATCATTAAAATTCCTGTTTTATTGCCTCTGAAATAAAAATCATCACAGCCAGAGGACCTACAAACTGGTTCCCAATACTTATGAGATACATTTGTTTCTTCCTTATATGTACTTTTGCCTAAGGCACCAGAAGGATGCAAAAAGACATGTATCTAACTGCTCTGACAAAAATGCCTTGTAGTTATGGCCTGCTAGCGAGAAAACAGCAACAGGACTGATTGAATCTCTGTTGATTTGTGCCAAGATGGTAGCACTGTCATTTCTACCAAGTCTAGAACTATACCTAGGAGTCAGAGATTTTTTTTTTTTGTAATTTACTGTTGTTATTACGCTGAGTCAGCTTTGTTTTTGCTACTATCAAACAACCATCTATAAAGGGAAAGACAGTTATGCTTCTCTTCCTGAAATATATAAAAACTGGAGCTAACCATTTTGCAGACACTCTGATGGCTGTGGGCTGTCCAAATGGCAGAGATGAAAACCGAAAATGATAATGAACTATCTGGAATCTGAGGGATTTTTTGTGAGACATAGTTCTGAGACTGAGGAGTATGAAGCACTTGACATTATTTTGGCTTCATTTTCTAACTCAACAATAATGTTATGTGTTGCTTGAGTAAAAAAATTAAGTCTCAAGACCATTCAGAAGTTATGATCACGCGTCCTTATAATAAAAATGCTCTTCTAAGCCTGGCTAGCCTTCTTAAGACTACTCATGAGATGGCAACTCTTCAATGGCATCATAAGCACATTTCAGTTCATGCATTTTAACCACATTTCAGTTCGTGCATTTCTATTTCATGTACTGATGTAACTAACTTTTTCTATTCTTTGTGTATCACTACTGTTGGCAATATACTGCAGACATTCTTGAATTTGCTCTAATACAGGGGTTTTCAACAGGTGTGCCGCAAGAGGTCCAGAGGTGTGTCGCAAAAACATGACTATTCTGTTTAGAAAAATAAGTCACTTAACTCCCACACTTCAGCTTCTTCTCTTTACAAAGTATACTGTCACCAAACGCGCCTAATCTAACATCAGAGATGCAAATGGGGGTTGCAGTCAGGTGATTTTTTTAAATGACATCCTCCTCCAACCGCATCTCTGTTGAATATTAGGCACTTTGGTTAGAGAGCTATCACAGTCGTAACCCAAAGCCATCAAGTGAAAGTGAGCAGTGACCACTGAAATTGTACTACTGAGTACTGATACTGAAGCAAATATTGCCTTTTTACCTTACATCATCGGACCGATGTGTAGAATACTGTGAATTAAAACTGCATTGAGGTAATAAATGCAAGCATTACTGATCTGCCTCTCAACCCATAATATTTTGCATTTGTATTTGTAAAATTTTCTGTAGGATAGGAAGTCTGTAACTAAAATGTCACTGATTATTTCCTGTCTTCATTCCTACATGATTTTCCAGAAAAGCAAACTTATTAGAAACTGTTAAGTATGGCCTGTAAAATCTGAATACTTTCTTGGGTGCCAGAACTGTATGTATTCCCCAGAACAGATAACGGTTTCTATCATGCCCAACCCCTTTCTCAATCAGTGTGGTGGCAATGTGGTCTTCAAGGCACCAAAGCAGGACATTTGAGAGCTTTGGCGTGCTGCAGCTGGTGTAAGGGGAGCTTTTCTACAACTGAGACATCGGGAGGCCTACCGCCGTAACAGTGTGCATGTGGGTATGTCTGATATTTTTCTGTCTGTGTGTCTGAGTGAATGTGTGTATGAATGCAGAAGAGAAAGTTTGTGTGTATGAATGCAGAAGAGACTGTGTGTGAGAGATCGGGAGAAAGTGAGAGTGATCTTGCGTGTGTGTATGAATGCAGAAGAGAAAGTGTATGTGAATGAATGCGTGTATGAATGCGGAAGGGACTGTGTGCGTGAGAGAGATGTTTTTCTGCCTGCGTGTCTGAGTGAATGTGTGTATGAATGCAGAAGATAAAGTGTGTGTGTTTGAATGCAGAAGAGACTGTGTGTGTGTGAGAGATCAAGAGAAAGTGAGAGTGATCTTGCGTTTGTTTATGAATGCAGAAGAGAAAGTGTGTGTGAATGAATGTGTGTATGAATGCAGAAGGGAATGTGTGCGTGAGAGATCGGGAGAAAGTGAGAGCGATCTTGTGTATCTGTATGAATGCAGAAGAGAAAGTGTGTGTGAATGAATGTGTGTATGAATATAGAAGGGACTGTGTGCGTGAATGATTGGAGAAAGTGAGAGCGATCTTGCGTGTGTATGAATGCAGAAGAGAAAGTGTGTGTGTATGAATGCAGAAGGGACTGTATGTGTGAGAGATCGGGAGAAAGTGAGAGTGATCTTGCATGTGTGTATGAATGCAGAAGAGAAAGCGTGTGTGAATGAATGTGTGTATGAATGCAGAAGGGACTGTGTGTGTGAGAGATCGGGAGAAAGTGAGAGTGATCTTGCATTTGTGTATGAATGCAAATGAATGTGTGTATGAATATAGAAGGGACTGTGTGCGTGCGAGATTGGGAGAAAGTGAGAGCGATCTTGCATGTGTATGAATGCAGAAGAGAAAGTGTGTGTATGAATGCAGAAGGGACTGTATGTGTGAGAGATCGGGAGAAAATGAGAGCGATCTTGCATGTATGTATGAATGCAGAAGAGAAAGTGTGTGTGAATGAATGTGTGTATGAATGCAGAAGGGACTGTGTGCGTGAGAGATCGGGAGAAAGTGAGAGCGATCTTGCATATGTGTATGAATGCAGAACAGAAAGTGTGTGTGAATGAATGTGTGTATGACTGCAGAAGGGACTGTGTGCGTGAGAGATCGGGAGAAAGTGAGAGCGATCTTGCATGTGTGTATGAATGCAGAAGAGAAATTGTGTGTGAATGAATGTGTGTATGAATATAGAAGGGACTGTGTGCTTGAGAGATCGGGAGAAAGTGAGAGCGATCTTGCGTATGTGTATGGATGCAGAAGAGAAAGTGTGTGTGAATGAATGTGTGTATGAATATAGAAGGGACTGTGTGCTTGAGAGATCGGGAGAAAGTGAGAGCGATCTTGCGTATGTGTATGGATGCAGAAGCGAAAGTGTGTGTGAATGAATGTGTGTATGAATATAGAAGGGACTGTGTGCGTGAGAGATCGGGAGAAAGTGAGAGCGATCTTGCGTGTGTATGAATGCAGTGTGGGTGTGAGGGAATAAATGTGTTTATGAAGCAAATATGAAGCAAGCATCTGGTCATATTAATAGAAAGACCTGCTACCACAGACAGAGGGTCCTGTAGCAAATCACAAAACCAGTACCACCTCAGACCACCTGACCAAAATATCTTTATTATTGCATATACAACCTGATAAAATCCAGTATTAAGGGGGTCCTTCTTATGTAGGAAGAATACATTCAGTACTGGGTAAAGATCTGCAGCCTCATGCAACACCACACAGTCCTTAAGTACTAGATGCTAGTAGTGAGAGCTACCCTAAATATTCCATGCCAAGAATGCACAAAAGCATCGCTCATGAAGTGGGTATATGCATGGCTTCTATCTGTCTGTTTTATTGTCCTATAAATGTTCTTTTCTTACAAAAAACTGCTAACATTTACTAGGCAGAGATGCATTTGCAGAGAGCACCTCAGCCCTGCCCCACACCAGAAGTAGTCAAACACAGGCCATTAACTGCCCAAATTCAACTTTGCCTCCTCTATTTGATCATTTGACATATTGCTTGTCATAGCTAGACCAAAGCTATTCATAGCAGAAGCAACATATTTAATAGAATGCTCATAACTAATTGGTAACAGTGGCTCAAAAAGTAATCCACTTGCATTTGGAGACTGCAAAGCACAAAGCTGTGGGTTCCATTCCCACTCCTGGTGATTAGGTTTTCAGTTTGCTGACACTACAGTGCAGCATTATGGGTCTGATAACCTGAGGATATACCATCCTTTAAATGAGATTTTAAACCAAGGCAGCATCTTCTTGACTTCATGGTAGCTCCAAGTGGAGCAAAACACAGATTCATTTTGACCATTTTCAGACCAGCGCGGTTAGTAAAAAAAAAAAAAAAAAAAAAAAAAAAAAAAAAATTGAGCACTTGCCATGCTTAGCGGCAATAATGTACATACTGTGAGAAAAAATAGCCAACATTTGAACTTTTAGCAGGAGAGATTATGCAGTCCATGCAAGGAACAAATAAGAGGTCTATCAAAAAGTTTCAGAAAACTATATAGTCATTTAGTTCTTAGTACAGTGATTTGGTTGAAGGTTGTATATATTTAGTTTCCTGACTTTTTTCTTTTTTTTAATGAGGTGAAACCCTTGGGGAATCTGATTTGCAGTAATGAGGTTTAGTGGGGACGTACAAGGCAAAACATAATCAAAGAGGATAGATTTCTGATGAAAAACAAGAATATTTGGAATGGAAAGTGTGACTCTAGTAGCAGGAACTCAGACAAAATTTACATATTATTTTCCTAAGAAAATAACTAAGCTTGACTGGATAGAAATTACATTTTAAAGGAGCACTAGTATTTAATCAGAAGCTTTGAAATGCATCAGCTAACTGTTTTAGATCACACACCAACAAAGACTAAGATAAAGATGCAAGGTAATCAAGTAAAATGAGACTGTTGATTTCCTACTTATGTGCTAAAAAGAGAGTAGTTTAAGGAATGGGTATTGGAAATTATTCAAAAGTTATTAGAGAAGGCAGACATGTTTTCAGAAGGGATAGCTAAGGAGTGATTTAAAATTAAGATGGAGTTTAAAAGTTGAAATAAGAGAGAGAGAGAGAGAGAAATATGGGGAAAAGTTATTAAGAATTATTTAGAGGCGTTTTCAAAGGTTAAAGCAGTGCAGAAGAAGGAACTGATGAGTCCAAAGGAAAAATTAGGAAGCATTTGGATAATATGCATGAGTTTAAAAAGGCTGTTATAATGGGAGCATTTTTGATACCAGTTACAGAGCGAAAAAAGAAAAAAAACAGTCATCATGATGACATAAGTAGCAGAAATTTGAAATAGTTGTTGCCAAACTTATGGAGCATATGACAAGAAAATAAGAAACCCTGTGTAGAGGTATTAGAGATATTTTGTAAATTCTGTGGAAATTTGTATAAACCAGAGGAATGGGGAAACCAAGAAAAGACACAAATAGAAATATTTAAGGAAGACTTAACTGTGCCAAGGTTAGAGGAAGATGAGGTTTTAGAGATAAAAATGGTGGTGTGTAATCAATCAACAGGAAAGTCTCCATGAATCTATAACATTCCTGTGGAAGCCTGCAAGTTGGGAGAGTAGAAAATAATAAAGATGTAGAAGCTTTTGCTTAGCAATATTTTAAAGGGGGTGGGGGGCATGCTAGCATCTTGGAAGAAAGCTGTTGTGACTATATTATTCAAAAAGGGTAAAAAAAATCATCACTCCGCTTCAAAGACCGATTTTAATTTGAAATCATAATTATCAAGTATTTGTCTATATACTAACAAAGAGAATGGCACATCTGTTACCAAAAGGGATAGTCCTAGAAAAGAGACATAGATCAGTGTGGTTTCATGGAGGGAAGACAAACATTTGAGAATATCAGTAGAATGCTGATTAAACATATAGAAGCAAAATGAACGTAAATGCTGCTGTTTTTGGTGGGTCTTGATACAGAGAAAGCATTCGGTACAGACAACTGAGATTTTATGAGTAGATCAGTGGTAGCATCTGCATTTGCTGATAGATAGAATAATAGGGTCAATAAGGAAGATATATGAAGGGCTGGAGGCAAGAATTATGGTAGGAATGTTTCTCTCTGACAAGCTGTGTTTGAACAGAGGAACCAGGCAAATTTGAATTGGAATTTAAATATTTTCAAGGCTTCCACATGAAGTGGCTGGTTTGTGCCTCACAAATATGTATGTAAGCACTCTTGAGAAAAATAAGTTTGTTAACTACAGTGTAAAAATATTTCTAGTTTATTTAACTAGATATTTTCACTTCTAATGGAAAATGTAAAGATGCTTTTGACAATGTTAATGGAACAAGCCATATATGAATATATATATATATATATATATATATATATATATGTGTGTGTGTGTGTGTGTGTGCCATTACACCAAGTAACAGAGTAATTATTGGTACTGGTGCTATGATCCATAGTGTTTTATGTCATGCAACAGAATAACCATTGGTACTGGTGGTATGATCCATAGTGAGTGGTACTGGTGATATGGTTCACAGTGTTATTGACACTGGATTTTTTTTTTGAAAAGGTAGTAGATTGGATAAATGCAATAGGTGGTAGCAATGCAATTCAAAAGGCTGTGAATTTTGTGTCTATGAAAAAAGCGAAAACATAACTGTTATGCTGATAACTGCTAATCAGTCATCTGGAGGTATTGTTAGTGTAGTAGTACTTACATATAATTTGATATATATGGTAATGGAATGGTGCATTTATATGAACATCCTCTGCATTTCTGATGTGTGGTTGTGTTTTGCAGTTAAATAAAAATGGTGCAGTACACAGTAATGAGGGTGGACGCATTTCTGGTGTAACTGAACAATGCTGACTTCATTGTATAACTTAACAGTCAACACATGGAGCCACTACTATTACTGGACAATTTTATCTTATGTTTGGAAATAGAATGAATGACAGCTGATGTTGGGCTTGCTAATGTATAGGCCTACTGAAAAGTGTAAAAGGAAGCACTGTTATATTGGTATTGCTAGGTGAGGAGTTGTAGCATTCTACCAGCCGCTCATCCCTCTCTAGCATAAATGATAAGCAGGCTGGGTATTCCATTTAGATTTTAGATGCTTTATACATGGAAACACAGCAGGATGGGTAGCAGCATCATAAAATATAAGCAAAATGGTTAACAGACAGACCTTGCATACATACATGCTTACATCTCAACAGCTTACCTTACTACAAAATGGCAGTCAGGCTTACACATGTTCAGTATTTATACACTTCTACAAGCTCTTGGATAGCTTCTTACACACACACACACACACACACACACACACACACACACACACACACACACACTGATCATAACATTAAAGTTACACATGCATAGACATTACAAACAAATACAATGTTCATGTCCAAGTTGCCGTGTACCTGTTACTTATTTTTTATTTACTTGATTGCTTACTTGTTTGTTGGTTTATTTGTTGGTGAGCGAAGACTAAAATGATTTTGCTACTTGTGTCCTGAACACATTGCTGTTTCTCCAGCAAAACAATAAACTGGCACCTACTTTTTGTCTGACTTTGCTTATGTTTGATACGCTTCTGTGTGTCTGCTACAGTAAGAAAAGTCAGAGAAATAGCAAAGCTGTTTGTAATGGCCAGTGAAGTAAGTGGTGAATGAATTTCTATAAACGTGGCATGATATTTCCATTGGTTTATGTTTGCTAAATTTTATGACTGGATTTAACAGGTTGCTGTATATTTATACTGTAACAAGCAAAAGAGTATATTCCTAGGCAACATACACAATTCTGATTTCCCTTCATTGATTCATTCCCTTCAGAACAGCTCTTTTGAGTGTGTGCCTTTAACTCCCAGTGGGCGTGGCTTCAGCCTTTAAAAAATGAAGTTATCACCTTACAGTTCTAATAAATAGTCATTGACATAGGTCAAATATCAATACAATTGTGTTTGCCATCATGTATGCTTCAAGATAAAACATTCTGATACCTTGTATGTAGCATGGTTTTGGAATTATTAATGCAAATATGAACAAGCATTATTTGATGCCTAGAGGCACAGTAGGAGGTAACTGCAGATGCACCTGGAGACGTCACTCGGATGTAATGAGTTACTAGTGTTAACTAATGTATTATCATAACAAGCTTTGAGACTGTAGGATCTCTCAATGATTCACACACTCTGTCTCACATCTATGCCAATAGTTGTTAGCCATAACATTAAAGTGGTAAGGTGGCAACTTTTTTGTACAGATAGCTTACTTTTTAAATGTTTTGTATGAAATTACATATTGTGTGGTAACAGAAATGAATGAAATAGTCATTGTGCATCTAAGGTAGAGCATGAGGGGTTTGTTTGCTAGATGGTTCAGATGCTTTCATTAAATACCATAGGGTTGTTAATGAATAACATGAGAAGAGACTTTGAACTAAGATTGTAGTGAAGCGAAATCTTAAAATGCTGAGATTGATGTTAAACGGTTTCCCATTAAAGTGCACCACAGTATCAGCAATCCGTCTACATATCAGGGGAGCAGACCCAACAACTTTCTGCACCATTTGTGTTCATATCTTGTGCATTAAGTCCACTTCATTTAACACACATGTTAGACTCCACCAGGAATGCATCTTGTCACCACTTATTTCTGATTTTCATAGATTCTTTACATTGCAAGGGTGCCCACTATGAGGACTACTACAGTGAATATTTCCTGCTTGCATATCAAGTTGTGTTTTCAGTCTTGTCCAACGGCGACTTCAAATAAACATTCAAGTGATTTGCTGCTGAATGTGAGATAGGATAAAAATCAACTACAGCAAATCTGAAGTGATAGTACCATCCCGAAAAAAAGTGCTTTGCTCTTTTTAGGTGTGTCTTTGTGAAGTGGAGGCATCTGCAACATAGGGCAGTGGCTGCAGTCTTGCAAGTGCTGACTTACAGTAAGAAATTTGGGCAAAGGTATATTAATAATAGGGGGATAAAGGAACAAAACATAGGGACAGACATTAAACATTGTTCCTATAAACTTAGAAAATTGCTTGAATGACAAATTTTACGTTACTATATATTTTTTGAAGGACATGAAGTCTGAAACTAAAATGTCTTCCATTATTTAGTAGCATTTATTGACTTTAATCCTCAATGATTTGACAGAAAAACAAAAGTTTTATGAGGAATGGGCCAAAAATAAGAGTAAAAATGTGGGCATTTTATACAAGTGCAAAGCTTTACAAAACATATCATTATCAGGGACGAGATTTACTGTGCACTGGAGGTTTTGAGTTTGTATGCATAGAAATTTACGGAATGTAAAATGAATGAAAGTGTATAAGATTTATTTCATTTGAAGAGTTTAGTTTTGACTGGTAAGAATTTTTTTATTATTTTTTAAATACAGATATTTTTTTCTTTATTTTTATTCAATAGCATTCAATTTAAGATGGACAAGTTTATAATAAAAAAAAGAAAATTAGAAGACAGTGAAGACAGTGATGTTACTACGTCGAGTGTTGCTTTGCCCAGTCCCAGCATATCAGCAGCCAATACCTCGTCTAGTACCTTAATAGGCACTGGTTCTTTTAAAGCTAAATTAAAAAAATATTGTTCGCCATTATGATGAAGATTATCTGTCATTTGGCTTTATAGCCAGTGAAGACAATCCACCACGTCCCACATGTGTAATTTGTGGTGAAAAATTAGCAAATGAAGCTATGGTTCCAAGTAAATTAAAAAGACATTTGTAAACTAAACATTCTCACTTGAGCAAAAAGCTGGTTGAATATTTTAAAAGACCTGTACTGGATAACACTAATCAAGCAAAAACTGGACTAAATTTGTAAAGGTATCAGAAAAAGCCCAAGAAGCAAGTTACACAATTGCAGAAATTGTTGCTAAACAAATGAAATCTCACACAATTGCAGAATCTGTAATTTTACCAGCATGCCGTACAATTGTAAATCTCATGTTTGGCAAAGAACATGAAAAGGAGGTATTAAAAATTCCACTGTCAGATAACACCATTTGTCGACGTATTCAGGATTTGTCCCAAGATGTTGAGTTGAAAGTGATATCTCGCATTAAAGAAGTAAATATGTTTGCTATTCAACTGGATGAATCAACTGATGTGACTGGCAAAGCTCAATTTCTAACATTCAGCTGATTTATTTATAAAGAAGAGATTATTGAATAGTTTTTATTTTGTAAATCACTCCCAGAAACAACGAGGGGTCAAGATATTTTTGATGTTGTTGATAATTACTTCAGTTGTCATAACTTGTCTTGGGATTCCTGCATCAGTATTTGTATGGATGGTGCCCGTGCTATGTCGGGAAGTGTAAAAGGATTTGTTACACTGGCTCAGAAAAAGAATCCTAGAATTACTTTTACTCATTGTTTCTTCCACAGAGATGTACTAGCGTCAAAATCTTTGGTACCCGAGTTGAAAAAGGTACTAGATGAGACTGTCACAATTGTCAATTATATAAAAAGCAGGCCATTAAATTTGAGACTGTTTGCAGCACTATGTTCCTCAATGGAAGCTTCTCACACTCAGTTGTTACTGAATATGGAAGTTAGGTGGTTATCTCGTGGTCGAGTTCTATCAAGATTTTATGAACTAAAGGAGGAAGTTCTAACTTTTTTAACAACTGAACAATCTCAGTTAGCACATTTTCTCACTGATGAGCTTTGGTGCAATAAGATTGCATTTCTTGCTGATTTATATCAATCTTTGAACACACTTAATAAAAGTATGCAAGGAGAACGAGAAAATATTCTTACTTCCACCAATAAAATTAAAGCTTTCAAAGAAAAATAAATGCTTTGGAAAGAAAGAATCAGAAGAGAGAATGCAGTAGACATGTTTCAGCTAACAAAAAGGTGCAAGCTGGATGGTAATCTTATAGATCTAATTTTACATACTTTATGCTTGCTTAGTACAAATATTGAAAAATATTTTCCATCAGTTGACATGTCATCCTTGGATTGGATCAGAGATCCGTTTGTCTTAAGTGCATGCAAATTGGCAAATTTAAATATTACAGAAGAGGATGAGCTAACAGAGATAAGAAATGACAGAGGATTAAAACTTAAACGTTCAACAACAGATACTACTTCATTTTGGTTATCTCTTAAAAGTGAATTTCCCAATATTACAAAAAAGGCAATAGAAGCACTACTTCCTTTCTTCGCATCTTATTTGTTTGAATCAAGCTTTTCCACAATGAATAATATTAAGAACAAGAATAGATTGTGGCTGGAAACCCTGGAAGATGACTTAAGAGTATGCCTGTCCAAAATTCGACCTCGCACAAAACACATTGTAAAACAACGTCAACCTCAGATTTCTCATTAATTATTAAATGCAAGTCAAGAGGAAAGATTTTAGTACATCAAGTGCTGCTTTGCCCAGCCACAGCATATCAGCAGCTGATACCTTGTCTAGTACCTTAATTGGCAATGGTTCTTTTAAAGCTAAATTAAAAACTATTGTTCACCATTACAATGAAGATTATTTGTCATTCGGCTTTACATCCAGTGAAGGCAATCCACCACATCTCACATGCATAATTTGTGGTAAACAAATTAGCAAAGGAAGCTATGGTTCCAAGTAAATTAGACATTTGAAAACTAGTCATTCTCACTTGTTAAAAAAGCCGGTTGAATATTTAAAAGCACTTGTAATAGATAACAGCAATCAAGCATAAAGATGGACTACATCTGTAACGATATCAGAAAAAGACCAAGAAGCAAGTTATGCAGTTGCAGAAATTGTTGCTAAAAAAATTAAATCTGACACAATTGCAGAATCTGTAATTTTACCAGCATGCTGTAAAATTGTAAATATCATTTTTGGTGAAGAACACAAAAAGGTGGTTTTAAACATTATAATGTCAGATAACACCATCTTTCAACGTATTCAAGATATGTCCCAAGATGATGAGTTGCAAAGGATATCTCACATTAAAAAAATGGATATGTTTGCCCTTCAGCTGGAAGAATCAACTGATGTGAATGGCAAAGCTCAACTTCTAGCATTCAGTACATTTATTTATAAAGAAGAGATTATAGAACAGTTTTATTTTGTCAAGCACTCCCAGAAACAATGAGGGGCCAAGATATTTTTGATGTTGTTAATTACTTCAGTTGTCATAACATAGCTTGTCTTGGGATTTCTATATCAGTATTTATATGGATGGTGCCCACTCTATGTCAGGAAGTGTAAAAAGATTTGTTACATTGGCTCAAAGAAAGAATCCTAGAATTATTTTTAATCCTTCTTTTCTCCACAAAGAAGTACTAACATCAAAATCATTGGTAGCATAGCTGAAACAATTACTAGATGAGACTGTCACAATTGTCAATTATTATATAAAAAGAAGGCCGTAAATCCAAGATTATGTGCAGCACTAAGTTCCTCAATGGAAGCTTCTCACACGCAGTTGGTACTGCATATAGAAGTTAAGTGGTTATCTCGTGGTCGAATTCTATCAAGATTTTATGAACTAAAGGAGGAAGTTGTAACTTTTTTGACAACTCAACAATCTCAATTAGCACATTTTCTCTCAGTGATGAGCTTTGGTGCAATAAGGTTGCATTTCTTGCTGAATTATTTCAATCTTTGAACACACTTAATAAAGGTATGCAAGGAGCAAGGAGACCATGAAAATATTCTTACTTCCACCAATATAATTAATGTTTCAAAGAAAAAAATAATGCTTTGGGAAGAAAGAATCAGAAGACAGAATGCAGTAGAAATGTTTGAGCTAACAAACACTTCTTCCTTTCCCCATGTCATACTTGTAGAAAACCTTGATTCGCACAAAGAACAAGAATAGATTGCGGCTTGAAACCCTGGAAGATGACTTAAAAGTATGCATGTCCAAAATTATACCTCGCACAAAACACATTCTAACAAAGTCAAGCTCAGCTATCTCATTAAATATCTGATATCTCATTAAATATTAAATGTCAGTAAAACAAGAGGAAAAGATTTGAAGTAGATCGAGTGCTGTTTTGCCCAGCCCCAGCATATACCTCATCTAGTACCTAAATTAGTACTGGCTCTTTTAAAGCTAAATTAAAAACTATTGTTCGCCATTATGATGAAGATTATTTGTCATTCGGCTTTATATCCAGTGAAGGCAATCCACCATGTACCATATGTTCAATTTGTGGTGAAAAATTATCAAAGAAAGCTATGGTTCCAAGTACACTAAACAGACATTTGCAAACTAACCATTCTCACTTGTTCAAAAAAACAGTTGAATATTTTAAAAGACTTGTAATGAATAACAGCAATCAAGCAAAAAGATGGACTACATTTGTAGCGATATCAGAAAAAAAACAAGAAGCAAGTAATGCAATTGCAGAAACTGTTGCTACAACTTAAATCTGATGCAAATGCAGAATCTGTAATTTTACCAGCATGCTGTAAAATTGTAAATATCATGTTTGGTGAATAACACGAAAATAAGAAGTTATGTACCTACCATAACGTTCCATGTTAGTTGTCTTCTCTCGCCTTCTTTCTTGCTTGATGGTTCGGAGCCGATCCCTCGGCTCCGACTCGGCACTTGCTAAGCTCGAGAGTCACTTTTACCAGCTCGAGGCAGCCCCATATCCCATGATGCAAGGTGGTAAGTACCCAGATCTCGTTTGATGACAAAGGGCAACAGCACCAAGCATAAAATACTTCCAAAAGGAAGAAAGAAAACTTACAGATGGAAGAAGGACCAGGTCTGAATGGTCTTCAGCATAACAGTTTCTTATAACAAGGTCTGTCCAGGCCAGGGGAAGGAGGAGGGTCGCAGAAAGAAGGCGAGAGAAGACAACTAACATGGAACGTTATGGTAGGTACATAACTTCTTAATGTTAAGTTGTCAATCTCGCCTTCATTCTTGCTTGATGGGACCGTCCTAGCACCTCTATCCTGGGTGGCTCAATGGAACAAACTCTTGAGGACTGTAGAGCCAAAACTGGCTCTGTCCCTGGAGGCCAAGTCCAATTTGTAATGGGAAACAAAAGTGTGAGGAGTGGCCCAAGTGGCGCTGCACAAATAGTGTCTAAAGGAAGTCTAGCTTGAAAAGCTGTAGAAGTAGCTAAGCTCCTAGTTGAATGTGCTTTAGGTTTTGAGCACAGCTGTTTTCCCCTGAGCAGATAAATTTCAGAGATGACCGAAGAAAGCCATCTGGACAAGGTCACTTTAGAAACAGGAAGGCCTTTTTATTATCCGCATAGGAAACAAAAAGTTGATCAGATTTTCTAAATTTTTTGTTCTGTCCAAATAATATCTAAGTTGACGGTGGACATCAAGATAAAGTAGCTTTTGTTCAGCTCTATCTGAATAGTTAGGGAAAAATACAGGGAGATCAATGGATTGATTCAAATTGTTCTTTGAAGCGACCTTAGGCAAAAAGGTTGGGTTAGTTCTCAAAGATACTCTGTCTTTGTGAAAAACCAAATAGGGGTCGAACGAACCGAAGAGCATGAAGTTCAGACACCCTTCTGGCCGATGTAATAGCCACTAGGAATAAAGTTTTCCAAGAAAGATATTTCAGGGAACAAGAAACAGCTGGCTCGAAGGGGGAAGAATCAAGGATGTCAGCACTAAATTTAGATCCCACTGAGGAGGAGGATTCCTGATTGGAGGCTTTAGTAGGAAAATTCCTTTCAAGAAGGCCCTGCAGAGCCTATGGGACATAATATTATGATCTGCTATACCGACATGAAAATTGGAAATAGCAGCCAATTGAACTCTGACTGTGGAAGAAGAGGAGCCTGCATGAAAAATCTCTGCTAAGAAGTCCAGGACTGCCTGAACAGGGGCAGTAAAAGGATCAATATTCTTGGCCTTAGCCCAATAAGAGAAACGTTTCCATTTACTTGTATAAATCCTCCTGGTAGAGGATTTTAGCGAAGCTACTATGATGTCTCTAACTGGGTTAGAGATCAAAGGAAGCCTGGCTAAGGAAGGAAGTGGAGCAACCATGCTGTGAGGTTGAGAGAAGGGATTGACCGGTGCAGCTGACCCGATTGGTGAATCAGAAGATCTGGCACTGGGTCCAGATGCCACGGCTGCACCAAAAGGTGATGATGGAGGAACGGAAACCAAACTTGTCGAGGCCAGTAAGGGGCAATGAGAATCAATTTGGCTCTCAAAGCGGTAGCTTTCTGGATAACCTGAGGGATCAGAGGAAATGGAGGGAAGGGATAAAGAAGTCCCTGGGGCCAATCCTGGGTCAGAGCGTCTCTGGGGATGGCCTGATGGAGGGAAGAGGCAGAAGAAGTCTGGACATTTGCTGTTTTGGGGAGTAGCAAAAAGATCGCAGCATGGACGACCCCATTCCAGAAAAATCTCTTCCGCTATAGATTGCTTGAGAGACCACTCGTGAGGCATGAGAATAGCTCTGCTCAATCTGTCCGCTACAATGTTGGTTTTCCCAGGGATATGCGTTGCTACCAGAAACCGATGAGAGGAGATCGCCCATTGCCATAGTCTGAGCGCTTCTCGACACAAGGGGTAGGACTTGGTTCCGCCCTGTTTGTTGATATACCAAACTACAGACATGTTGTCTGTGTGGACTGCAATTGTCCCTACGGGAAGAAAGTCGTTGAGGGCTTGCAACATTAAAAGCACTGCTCTCATCTCCAGGACATTTATGTGCAGATGGTACTCGAGCGGCTGCCACGTCCCATGAACCATCCTGCCCTGATAATGACCCCCCCACCCGATCAGGGAGGCATCCGTGGTGACAGTGGCTATCGGGGATGGGGTACAAAGTACCTGCCTTGGTGAACCTGAGGAGATGTGATCCACCAAGCAAGATGCTCTTTGCATGTCTGTGTCACCAGAATCTGGTGACGCATCGGAAGTTGTTGGTATGACCATTGTGTGAACAGCATCCACTGAAGAAGGCGCATGTAGAATCGAGCCAGGGGAAGAAGAGTAATGGCCGCAGCCATGAGACCTAAAACCTTTAGAACCATCCTGGCCTGTACTTTCTTGTTGGCCAGAATGATTCTGACATGACTCTGAATGTCTGAAACTCTTTGATCTGTAAGGGTAGCTGACATCCGAACAGTGTTTAAATTTGCGCCTATGAAGGTAATAGACTGGCAGGGCGATAAGGATGACTTTTCAAAGTTGATCGAGATGCCCAAATGAGAACAAAGGTTTATTGTGTAATCCCTGGCTTGTATAAGCTGATGCCTGGTGGTGGCTGACAGGAGCCAGTCGTCGAGATCTGGAAACACCTGGAATCCTTGACGTCTCAGGTGAGCCGTGACCACTGCCATGCATTTGGTGAACACTCTGGGGGCTGTAGTGAGACCAAAGGGCAGGGCTCTGAACTGGAAATGACTGGACCCCAGCCGAAAGTGGAGAAATCTCCTGGAGCGTCTGTGAATTTTGATGTGATAGTACGCATCCTGAAGATCTATTGAGCACATCCAGTTGTCCTTCTGTAAGAAGGGCAGAATTGACTGAAGAGTGACCATTCCGAATCTTGTCTTCCTGACAGACTTGTTGAGTCTGCTGAGATCCAATATTGGTCTCCAGTCCCCGGTCTTATTGGGGACCAAAAAGAACCTTGAGTAGATTCCGGGCTCTGAATGGTCTGTTGTAACTGGCTGAATGGCTCTTTTTTGCAGTAGTTTTGAGACTTCTAACTCTGCAATTTCCCTTAGACCGGGTGGTACATCTGGAAGGGAACTTGAGGGAAGGGACTTTCCTCGAAAGGAATTATGTAACCCTTGGATATGATCGACTGTACCCATCTGTCTTGAGTGAGGGAATGCCAGGCTTCTGGGTACAGTGATAATCTTCCCCCGACTGCCTCCAAGGAGGGACAGCCGGGCAACATCTCAGGGATGCTGAAAGGGCTTGTCAGAGAGGCTCTCTGTTTCCCTGGTTTTTCGGACCCCCTCTGCCTCTAGAGCGGCGTCTGTTGTTGTTACCCCCTCTGCCTCTAGGGGTAAACTGACCACGTGAATCCAGCGTGACTCCTTGGGATTTACGAAACCACATTTTCCCACCTTTCTGTCCTTTGGGATAAGGTCTAGAAGGGGTGGAAAAACGGACTCCAACAGCAGAAAGAGTCTTGCCGTCCTGTTCGCACCTGGTCAAGGTTTCCTTCACCTGAGGGCCAAACAAAGCTGACCCATCAAAGGGAGAATTTGTGAAGGACGCCTTAAAGGGATCCGCAAAATCACATAGCCGCATCCAGGCTTGGCGTCTAAGAGCCACACCTGTACCTGCGACTCTACTCGCTCCATCCGCAGCATAAGATATTAGCCGCATGGAGGAGTTTGCAATGGAATTGAGGGTTCCTAGCTGCGAAGCAATTTTTTCTTGAGCCCCTGCAGCTGTAGGATCCTGAACTACTTCACCCAGCTCCTTAAGGATATCCCTCTGGAGTCTGGTGAAGTGACATAGGTAATTCAGCGAGCATAGCAAAGGTCGCTGAGGAAAACATCCGCTTACGTACCTATCCATGGTCCTAGAGTCCTTATTAGGAGGATGGACAGTGCGGAAGGATCTGCAAGTTCCTTTTGGTGGCCGCAGCCACCACCATGGCATCAGCGGGACACCCTTAGTGAGGAATTGCTTGTCACACGGGCAGTGATAAATTTTGAAGGCCTCCTAGGGACTGGCTCTACAGAGTCAGGAGCTGCCCACGCCTTCGTGCAATAACCTGCATAAGGGGTCGAAGGCGGAGACACCCAGGAGGTGGAGGGCCGAGATCCAAACGCCTCTAGGTACACTGACTCATCCTCAGAGGGATTGTTGGTGGGCCAGTTTCCCCTCTGTTTAAGGAGTTCTAGGATGTCTGAGAAGGAGACATCCTCAGAGGGGATCTAGGGATCCCTCTGACTCATCAAAGTCAGTATCCAGTGACAGACTCGGGAGTCTACATGTTTCCTCTTACAAGTCCTCTTCCTAGGAGGATCTCCCGAAACATCAGGAGAATCCTCGGAAGAGGGGGAAATTCCCAATGGGGAAACCTGAGGCGGAGGATCTCTGGGTCCTGTAGCAAGAGAAGTTGCAGAGATGTCAACAGGTACTATAGAGGGAGGAGCTATGGGAACAGACTGCTGACTGATACCAGTGGCCAGCACACTCTTCATCACCTCGAATGCTCCCCTCCCAGGCAGGTCCGAGAGAACCCGTTCCGAAGAACTAGGAACTCCAGGGACCACCGAAAGGGAAGTCTCCGAGGCAGATGTCGGAGCCGAGCTCACCAAGGCCGAGGCTCCAAGGGGAAGAGCGGGTTCGGACAAGGGTCCGATGCCATTCACCCCCTCGGAGGAGACCATGGAAGCCCGACCACCGAATCCCTCTAAGGAAGGTCTCGAAGAGGAGATAAGAGTAGAGGCTGAAGGAACAGAAGAGGGTATCCGTCCTCCAGCCGTAGCAGTAACCATTCCGAAGACCCCAACTCCAAGCTCTGGGGTAGAGTTGAAGGAGGAATTGTAACGGGTGTGGACCAACAGTCGTCTGTTGAGACGGACTATGTAACATTTGGGCCAGTACCTGTGACTTAAGTAATCTACTGACCACTCTCTCTAGGTCATGATCTGACAGTCTGGATGACCTTGAAGATCGGCTCCGATGGCTCCGTTCGAAAGAAGAGGTGAAGCGGAGCCGAAAGTATCGGCCCCAAGGAAGGAGACCTCGACCTCTTCCTGGAATGAGCCATCGGAACCGATACTATAGATCCTGTCGGAGCCGAAGACTTATCGGAGCCGACAGGAAGCTCGATGTATCGGCTCCAGCGGAGCCGATACAGCCACCAAATAACGGTGTCGGAGCCGATCGGAGCCGACACCGATGCCTGTGCCACATGGGGGTCGGAACCGATCGGGCCGACACGAAGTGGTCGATGCAGATTCGGCACCGATAGCCATCGGTGCGAAGGCTGTTAAGCCAGAATCTGCTCCAGCGGGCGATCTCGACTCGAACGAGTCGAGCCGAGGCCGCAGGCTTAGACACAGAAGCCTGGGCCTTGGAAGATTTAGCTGATTTTGATGGAGCCGACTTAGCGGAGAGCCCTCCGGCAAGAAGGCCCCTAAGTATCAGCTTGTTGCATCTTTCCTGCAGGACTCTCTGGCTGAAGGAATGACAAATAGCACAGGAGTCCTGCAGGTGAAGAGGCCCCAGGCAATACAGGCAAGAAGTGTGACCGTCTGTCAGAGACATCTTCTGACAGCACGAGTCACACTTCTTAAAACCTGAGACCCTCTCCTTTGACATGGTGCTTTACAAAAAACACACACACACACCAGTCAAAAATTAACTTAAATAAAATACCAAAAGGTATTCCTATAAAACAAACACACACACCCTAACAGGGAGGGGATGGGATGGGTAAAGTCTGACTAAAAAAAATTAGAAGAGACAGGGATTTTCTGTCAGAAAATGTAAATAATTAACTTAAAACTAACAATTAAGGGTTTTTTTACAAAAAGGGGCTTAAATATCAAAAAGGTGAATCACTTACCAGGAGCTGGTAAAAGGAGGACCTCATAAGCGAAGCGGCAAACGAGATCTGGGTACTTACCGCCTTGCATCATGGGATATGGGGCTGCCTCGAGCTGGTAAAAGTGACTCTCGAGCTTAGCAAGTGCCGAGTCGGAGCCGAGGGATCGGCTCCGAACCATCAAGCAAGAATGAAGGCGAGATTGACAACTTAACATTATGGTTTTAAACATTACAATGTCAGATAACACCATTCGTCAACGTATTCAGGATTTGTCCCAAGATGTTGAGTTGCAAATGATATCTCACATTAAAGAAAATAGATGTGTTTGCTCTTCAGCTGGAAGAATCAACTGATGTGACTGGCAAAGCTCAACTTCTAGCATTCAGTACATTTATTTATAAAGAAGAGATTATAGAACAGTTTTATTTTGTCAAGCACTCCCAGAAACAACGAGAGGCCAAGATATTTTTCATGTTTTAAATTACTTCAGTTGTCATAACATAGCTTGTCTTGGGATTTCTACATCAGTATTTGTATGGCTGGTGCTCACTCTATGTCAGGAAGTGTAAAAAGATTTGTTACACTGGCTCAAAGAAAGAATCCTAGAATTATTTTTAATCCTTCTCTCTGCAAAGAAGTACTAACGTCAAAATCATTGGTAGCTAAGCTGAAAAGACTGTCATAATTGTCAATTATTATATAAAAAGCAGGCCGTAAATCCAAGATTATGTGCAACACTATGTTCCTCAATGGAAGCTTCTTACACACAGTTGGTACTGCATATAGAAGTTAAGTGGTTATCTCGTGGTCAAGTTCTATCAAGATTTTATGAACTAAAGGAGGACGTTATAACTTTTTTGACAACTCAACAATCTCAATTAGCACATTTTCTCTCAGTGATGAGCTTTGGTGCAATAAGGTTGCATTTTTTGCTGAATTATTTCAATCTTTGAACACACTTAATAAAAGTATGCAAGGAGACCATGAAAATATTCTTACTTCCACCAATAAAATTAATGCTTTCAAAGGAAAAAATAATGGTTTGGGAAGAAAGAATCAGAAGACAGAATGCAGTAGAAATGTTTGAGCTAATAAACACTTCTTCCTTTCTCCATGTCATACTTGTGGAAAACCTTGATTCGCACAAAGAACAAGAATAGATTGTGGCTTGAAACCCTGGAAGATGACTTAAAAGTATGCCTGTCCAAAATTATACCTCGCACAAAACACATTCTAACAATGTCAAGCTCAGATATCTCATTAAATATCTGATATCTCATTAAATATTAAATGTCAGTAAAACAAGAGGAAAAGATTTGAAGTACATCGAGTGCTGTTTTGCCCGGCCCCAGCATATACCTCATCTAGTACCTTAATTAGTACTGGCTCTTTTAAAGCTAAATTAAAAATTATTGTTTGCCATTATGATGATTATTATTTGTCATTCGGCTTTATATCCAGTGAAGACAATTCATCATGTACCATATGTGCAATTTGTGGTGAAAAATTATCAAGGAAAGCTATGGTTCCAAGTACACTAAACAGACATTTGCAAACTAACCATTCTCACTTGTTCAAAAAAACAGTTGAATATTTTAAAAGACTTGTAATGGATAACTGCAATCAAGCAAAAAGATGGACTACATTTGTAGGGATAATGTCAGATAACACCATTCGTCGACGTATTCAGGATTTGTCCCAAGATGTTGAGTTGCAAATGATATCTCAAATTAAAAAAATAAATGTCTGCTCTTCAGCTGGAAGAATCAACTGATGTGACTGGCAAAGCTCAGCTTCTAGCATTCAGTACATTTATTTATAAAGAAGAAATTATAAAACAGTTTTATTTTGTCAACCTCTCCCAGAAACAACGAGGGGCCAAGATATTTTTATGTTGTTAATTACTTCAGTTGTCATAACATAGCTAGTCTTGGGATTTCTGCATCAGTATTTGTATGGATGGCGCCCACTCTATGTCAGGAAGTGTAAAAGGATTTGTTACATTGGCTCAAAGAAAGAATCCTAGAATTATTTTTACTCCTCCTTTTCTCCACAGAGAAGTATTAACGTCAAAATCATTGGTAGCAGAGCTGAAAAAATTACTAGACGAGACTGTCACAATTGTCAATTATTATATAAAAAGCAAGCCGTAAATCCAAGATTATGTGCAGCACTATGTTCCTCAATGGAAGCTTCTCACACGCAGTTGGTACTGCATATAGAAGTTAAGTGGTTATCTCGTGGTAGAGTTCTATCAAGATTTTATGAACTAAAGGAGGAAGTTGTAACTTTTCTGACAACTCAACAATCTCAATTAGCACATTTTCTGTCAGTGATGAGCTTTGGTGCAATAAGGTTGCATTTCTTGTGGAATTATTTCAATCTTTGAACATGCTTAATAAAAGTATGCAAGGAGAGTGTGAAAATAATCTTACTTCCACCAATAAAATTAATGTTTTTAAAGAAAAATAATGCTTTGGGAAGAAAGAATTAGAAGAGAGAATGCAGTAGAAATGTTTGAGCTAACAAACACTTCTTCCTTTCTCCATGTCATATTTGTGGAAAATCTTGATTCGCACAAAGAACAACAATAGATCACATCTGGAAGCCCTGGAACACAACTTAATAGTATGCCTGTCCAAAATTCGACCTTGCACAAAACACAACATCAAGCTTGGATATCTCATTAAATATTAAAGGCAAGTAAAACAAGAGGAAAAGACTTCTTAAATCAATCAAAATTATACCTATTTTTTTGTCACTTCGGCAAAAATTGTAATATATGTTTTGGTGTGCCGCGAGATTTTTGTAATAGGTTTATGTGTGCCATGAGATGAAAAAGGTTGAAAATCACTGTTCTAAGATGAATATTCATAAGAAACCATGTGATCCACACAGCTTAATATTGTAATCCCTTTAGGTCCTAGATGATAGGGAATCAAGGCTAGTGGAAAGGTAGCTGCATGATTAGCCTTGTGTACATTATATAATCTAATCTATCCAAGAGATAGTTATGCACCCTAGCAGTCTTTTTAGGTGCTGCAGACTATGAATCAGGTCAACAGCTATTAGTTTTCAAAATATCATTAAAATATAGTGCAGTGGAGGAAATGTCCATATTATACAAGGAAGCCTTTTCATCCTTCTATATCTTTCTTCTAGAGACAAGAGATTACTTACAAGTCAATCAAAAAAAAATCCATGAGCTATAACATTTCCATAAAGTAAATATATTCCGGTAAAGATCTTGAAGACTGGAAAATCCTTATAAGAACTCTCAGAGGAAAGAGAATTAATCTTTCTCTTACATAAAAAAGAAGTTATGTACTCACCATAACATTCCATCTGCATTGTCAATCTTCCTTTATCCTTGACCTGTGGGTTCAGTTCCAAATCAGAACAGACTTGTCCGTACTACAGCCCTACCCACAATGCTCCTCTCCATTTTACCTCAAATCGAGTTTGCTGATTGAAAGACAGATAAAATATGTATCCTGAAAGTACTTTTGTGGAGACCATATCTGGTAAAGGATGGCTAAAAGGACTGTAAATAAAGACTCAGCTCGCTCCACCAAGAGATATCAAAGGTTGGGGGTTAGAGAGAGGGCATCAAGGATAAATGAAGATCGACAACACAGATGGAACATTATGGTGAGTACATAACTTCTTTATCTGATGTTGTCAATCTTCATTTATTCCTTGACCTGTGGGACAGAGTCCCCAGCTACTTTTTATCTTGGGTGGACTCATGGCAGAATAATCCTGAGCACCACAGAACCAAAGGACACTCTAATCCTGGAGGCCAAATCCAATCTGTAATGAGTAATAAATGTATGTGAGTAGCCCAAATTGCTGCTGCACAAATGTCATCCAAGGAAGCTCTGGAGGTAATAGCTATTAATAAAGCTGTTTTCGGATACAAGTACTTTAACTCACAAGGCTCAAAAGGGGGGTATATTAAATACTGAAGAAGCAAACTGAGATCCCATGGAACATTTGGGTCTTTATAAGGAGGCCACAGCATCAAGGTTCCTTTCAAATATGCCTTGCAAAGTTTATAAGACATTAATGAGGCATTCTGTAACCCATCATGAAAAATGTGAAATGTCCGCTAGTTGAATCCTGAAGGTAGAAGCAGAAGCTCCTTCTTCAAAGAGCAATTTCTAAAACTCTAAAAAATTTTTGTGATGGGGGCTGAAAGAGGATCTATGTCATTATTATGAGCCCAACAGGAGATTTTTTTCCCATTTACTACAATAAAGTTTTCTAGTGGTGGGTTCATGTGAAGCCAAAATAATCTTAAGGACTGCAGAAGACATAATGTTATGCCTGGCAATCACTGGAAGTGGAGAAGCCATGCTGTGAGCTTTAGGTTCTGAAGGTTCAGGTGAACTAATCCCTCTGGATGGGACAGGAGATCTGGAGCTGGGTCACGAGTCCACAGTTGCTGAATCAGATGAGGCCAGAGGAAGGGGAACCAAATCTGTTAAGGCCAGAATGGGGCAATGAGGATCACCTTGCTCTTCAACCTGGTTGTTTTCGTCAGAAATTGAGGGATTAGCGGTATTGGAGGAAAAGTGTATATAAGTCCCAAGGGCCAATTGTGAAGGAGAAATACCTGCTGCACTTGCTGTTTTAAGGAGCTGCAAAGAGGTCGCAACAAGGCTTGCTCCAGCGGTGAAAAATCATCTGTGTCACTTTTGGTTGAGAGACCACTCGTGAGGCATGAGAATGCATCTGCTCAGCTTGTCCTCTATCAATTTGGAAGCCCCCAGGATGTGCATTGCTATTAGAAAGTGGTTGGAAGAAATCATCCACTTCCATATTCTGAGTGCTTCTCGACAAAGGGGCTAAGACTTGGTTCCTTCTTGTTTGTTGATGTACCAAACGACTGACATTTTGTCTGTCTAGATCACAATTGTCCTTGTAGGAAGAACAGCTTGAAAAGCCTGCAATGCTAACAGCATTGCCCTCATCTCTAGGACACTGATATGCAAGCTGGCTTCTGTAAGTGACCAAGTACCATGGACTGTCTTGCCCAGATAATGCCCTCCCCACCCAATCTCCACCCAATCTGGGAGGTGTCCATGGTCATTATGGCTTGGGGTTGGGGTAGTATGAAAAATTGTCCTGCTAGAATATCTGTGGAGTGAACTCACCAGAGAACATCTGTTTTGCAACAGTTGGTCACTTAAATATGATGTGACATCAGTTGATGAAGAATGGACCATTGGGATGCAAGAAGCCATTGCAGAATCCTCATGTAGAATCTTGTTAGAGGTACCAAGGTAATGGTCGCTGCCATAGAACCTAGAGCCTGCAGTACCAGACTTGCAGCTACTGTCTTTCTGATGATGATTCTTATGACTTGAGATTTGATCTTTTCTAAACAGGGAAAAGGAAGGGAAGCTATGCAAGTTTTAGTATTCAGATTTGCCCCTATAAATTCCGGATTCTGCATTGGAATCAAATGAGAATTCTTGTGGCTTATTGTGATTCCAAGGTTGGCACAAGTCTGAAGGACATAGTCTCTTGATTTTTCTAAGATATGCCTGGTGGGACCAGTGATGAGTCAGTCATCTAAAGAAGGTCTAAATAAAGAAGAACTCAGCATCTGTGCAGTCTCAAGTGAGATGTTACCACTGCCATGCATTTAGTGAACACCTTAGCGGCTGTGGTGAGACCAAAGGGCAGAGCTCTGAATTGATAGTGAGTGGCTCTGAGCCAGAAGCAGAGAAATCTCCTGGAGTGCTTGTCAGTCTTGATGTGGTAATATGCATCCTGGAGATCTACTGAGCATATCCAATCGTCCTTTCCTAAGAAGTAAAGGAGATCCAAAATTGATCTCCAGTCCACGGTCTTTTTTGGCACTAAAAAGTATCTTGTAAATTCCAGATTCTTTTTGATCAGTGGACTTGTTGGATGACTTTTTTTTCTAGCAGTTTTTTGATTTCTCGAACTTCTGGTTCCCTCTGACTGGGTGTAACATTTGGGATCCTTTTGAGTTTTTTGAGATGAGTGTGAAAGGGAATAGTGTATTCTCTGGTAATAACACTTTGCAGCCAAACATCTGTAGTTATTTTTAGCCCAGAGTGTTGGTGTAACGATAATCGTCTCCAGACTGCTTCCACAGGCAAGCAATTGGACCTCCTTTCAGGAGCGCTGGTAAGGTTTGGCCAAGAAAGAATCTCTGGAACTCTGATTTTGCAAAGTCACCTCTGCCGCATGGATGGAATCTTCCATTAAACCCCCCCGGGGGAGCTACTACCACATGTGTCCTAGAAAGGCCCTTGGGACTTACAGAACCACATCTTTCCACTTCTCTGGTTCCTAGAGAAGGACCATTGAGGAGTAGAAAAAAGTACACCCACTGCATAAAGGGTCTTGCCATTTTTCTCACACCTGGCCAAAGTCTCATAAACCTTTGGGCCAAAAAGAGAAGATCCATCAAAGGGTGCATTGACGAACGAAGACTTGAATGGATCCCCAAATTAACATAAGTGCATCCAGCCATGTCTCCTTATGGCTACACCAGAACTTGCTGCTCTTGAATATGGACTTGAGGGTGGCCGACAGAGAAGCATCCATTTCTTGAACTTCTGCAGATATGGCTCCTACACGGGTATTTGATAACTCTTTAATCAAATCCCTTTGGAGTCTAGTGAAATGTGCCATAAAATTCAATGACCACATAGCAAAGGTTAAAGAAGTGCATACCTGCTTCCCAAAACTATCCATCACCCGAGACTCTTTATTGAGAGGATGGATGGTAAAACTCTCCTCAGACAGTTCTTTCATTGTGGCTGCCATAACCACCATGGCATCTACTGCTAACCCTTTAGCCCAAAACTGAAAATCTTCGGGAGCTGAGATAATTTTGTCTGGCCTCTTAGGGATCGGTTCTATGGCATAAGGAGTTTTCCATGCCTGCTGCGTGATCAGTTTGATGAGATCATCAGCTGGAGGAGTCACCCAAGAAGTAAATGAGCGAGAACCGAAAGCTTGCAGGTATACTGACTCCTAAGGGGAAGGATGTTAGGACTTCCAGTCACCCTGCTGTTTAAGGATTTCAAGGATGTCTCCAAAGGAGACATCTTCAGGGGGTGACCTAGGGGAACCCTCCCCTTCATCATTGTCAGTATCCTCAGTGATGGATTCTTCTGGGGAATCCAAGTGCTTCCTCTTGCACTTTCTCCTATGAAGGACTTCTTCAGTGAGAAAATCCAAAGTGTCAGAAGAGGATAAAACCTGGACAGGTGTATCCTGAATTTTTGGCCCTCACTATCCCAATGTAGAGGCTAGTTGTGAGTCAGAATGAAAGGAAGGATCAGGGATCAATTCCAATTGGGTGGCAGACAACTGGGTGCCCACCGAGGACAAAACCCTCTCCACTGCCTGGAAGGCAGGTCCCCATGAAGAGGGAATGACTGCCTTGCAACTCAGATCACTTCCTGCTCCAAGGACACCACCCCCAATGCCGAAGCCAGAGTGAAGCTCACATGTGCTGAGGCTCCAAGGTGCAGGGACAGCTTCAAGAAAACTAGAGTCAAAACCTGCCCCTCCAAACTGAGAAAAGATTTGGCCAGAACTGAAGCAATCTATGCCAGAGGGATCAAAGCCTGAGTCTCCAAAACCACAGATGTGGTCAGTGGAGGAAGAGTTGGTGGAGTCATGCAGAAAGTAGTTCCAGAACTGGAGGTAGTCAGAACCTTGGACCTAGAAGGCAATCCTCTCACTGCAGAAATCTGATCCACCAGCCTCAGCACATCCAGTTCTGATAAGCTCTTGATGGAGCAAGCTAATTGGGTGGACGGAGGTTTAGGTCTCTCCAGAAACAGACTAGGCAATACTCCTGCATATGGATCTATAGATGGGGAATACTGCATTCTTGGAAAAACGTACTCTGGTTCCTGAAGAATTATTGTCGGAACCATAGGTGTTGGTGCAGGTATAATGGATGGAACAGATGTTGTCATTTCTGAAGTCTTGTCATGTGTTTCTAATGTCTGCTCCATTGCCAAAGATGCAAGTAGTCTTGGATCAGAGGTTTTTGGTTCCATAGCCATTTGTGGACCCTCTAGTTTAGGTTTCTTAGTTACTGGTGCCAAAGGTCGGTGCCAAGTGACTTTTCTTCTTATATTTTTCGGTTTTTGAAGAAGAAGAAGAAGAAGAAGAAAGGTCTGTCTTAGATTTAGAGACAGATAATGCCTCCTCAAAAGATGATTTAAGCATGACCTTTAACATTAATTTATTTTTTAGTTCATCTAAGACTCAGTGACTGAATCCATGGCATATTGAATGGTCTTCTTGAAGATGTAACGAGCCTAAACAATAGACACATAACAAATGACCATCAGATAAATATAATACAACTCTTCTCTTTTTTTTTTTTTTTTTTTTTTTTTTTTGTAGGTAGAAAGTAAGAAAGTAAAAAAGTCTACCAACTATAGTAATAAAGATTTAACCAAAGTAAAAGGACAGAAAGGAGCTAAAGGAGAAAATATTTATAGTAGGGAGTTTCTAACTAATGTTGAGAGACTAACAAAGTAATTGAGGGACTATAATAGATAAACAACTACAGAATGTTAAAATATAATTGTACTTAGCTCAAGAGGTTTGGCGACGTAGGCTGTAGTACGGCTGAGTTGGTTCTGATTTCAGAACCAAACCCACAGGTCAAGGATAAATGAAGATCGACAACACAGATAGAACGTTCTGGTGAGTACATAACTTCTTAATTTCTTTATTTTATTTATTTATGTATTTATTTATTTTTGCTCCTCCAATTCTTCCATAACCTTCAAGACTCCACAGTACATTCAATTAGCATATTCATTCTTGCATTATGTGAGAACCATATGGTCCATTCATTCCACAGAGAGCTGAATATTCCAGCAAAAAGAAGTGTGTCATCATCTGTGAGGGGAATTGGGTGAGTGAGTTTTGCTGTAATTCCTACTCGGTCTACTGTATATGTCTGGTACCACAATCAGGATTCAATGTACAATGGGGCTACCTACATTTATTTCTTTTATTTTATTTTATTTATTTATTTATTTATTCTTTATTGACCAGGTTAGCCTCACTATGTTAGCAACCTCTTTTCAGATGATAGCCAAGAATGTATTCAGGGCATCGGGGAACTTCCATTATTCTTTTTGATAGGTGCCGTGGGATTTTTTACATCCACCTGAGCTACCACTAACTAAGACAAATGGGGCCGCAGTTTAACATCTCATCCTAAAAACAACAGCTCCGAGTCAGGGCTTCCTATTAAAATGAAGGCACTCATAACACTGTGTGCCAACAGACAAAAAAAAAAAAAGACTGAACTGCAGGAGAAGGGTGAATCTCAAACATTGATCTTCTTCTTTAATTTGTTTTATGCAGAGGCAAGCCCCCCTGCACCCCCAATGTGAGGGGCAAGCTCCCGCACCCCCAAACTTATATATACCAACCCCAATAGTACCATATCTATGAAAAAGGGAATATTCCAAAAAATGGTCATCTTAGACTTGGTATATACAAGTCCATTTTTTCAGCCATTCCGTCTCTGTATTTTGGGACACAATCATGCTGGGTCTGTTTTTTTCAAATGGTTACTATGCAATGGATCAAAGTAAAGACATGTCACTCACTTTAATGAGTGATATAACTCCTCAGGAGGCCCTTTCCCCTTGAAGCACCTGTTCTGAACATTCCCTTCAAAATATATTGGATTCCTATAGGTTTGTACATTCATAGGAGGTCACTAGGCTAGTGGCCTTAGAGCCATGTTAATCCTGAGTTGCCTCAGTTGTCTTTGGTTAGATGGACGTAATTCACAGAGCACATTTATGATAAACACCAACTACCTTTGTCCATGAGGGACATGGGTGACACCCCCAGAGTGAACATGAGGTCTCCCATCCATTTTTCCAGGTTGTGCTTGAATAGGGTCAGTGAAGAACTCTGCTTCACGTAAATTGGAAGTTTATTCCAGAGTAGTGGCAATCTCTGGGAGACATATATCTGTCTCTCCAGCATGTTCTGTTAATGTCACTGGCTAGGTTAAGATCCCTAGACTCTTGTGTCAATTGACTTGTGGATGAGCACCATATCTATCAGAGCAGGGTCAGAGACTGCCCTGCAGGTCAGGCACAAGTTATCTCTCAGCAGTCTGTACGATACAGAGTATTCAGTCTGTCCATGTAAGTCATGGTTTGGAGGCCCTGTACTTTCTTAGTGAGAAACATCTGTGGTCTCTCCAGCTGCGTTAGGTGTCTGGTGAGGTACATGCAGAAGGAAACATTATACACTATTAATGGTGTGATGAGGGTCGAGTACAGTGGAGTTATAATATCCTTAGACCTGGATGTGATGCCCTTACTTATGAGATGCGCAACGTAGAAGGCTTTCCTTACTACTGTGGAAACTTGGTGGTCAAAGTTCAGATTGCCACCTGTGATCACAGATCTCACACTACTTGGTTTGAACTTAGATGGATGCTGTTAATATTGTAATTAGCAGTGAATTCCACTTTGCCAAACAGGATAATAATGCACTTTTCTGCATTTAGTTTTAGACCGTGGCTTTGGCATAAGTCATTTGTCTGTGTTAGCCACTCCTGTAATATGTTAACATCGTTGGGAGACTCAATGATTGCATCCAATCTGCAATCATCAGTGAACTCAGTAAACCAAAAATGTTTACTTTAGCCTAGACTTCCTAGAAATAGATTCCAAACAGTAAAGGGCCCAGCACAAGTCATTGTGGTGCACCACTTGTGAAAGGTGTACTGGTAGAGGTGGAGTCACCAACTTTAAGAGTTTGTGTTCTGTCTGTGAGCCAATTGGCTACCCATCTAGTGATGTAAGGGTTAATCTCTAGCTGAGAGAGTTTCTCAATGATACCGGAGTTGGAAATTGTGTCAAAAACCTTGGTTAGGTCAAGAGAAGCAGTATGCACTGTCTTACCTTCATCCAGGGCTTTGTTGATGTTCTCGAAGAAGTCTACTAGGTTTAATAAGCATGGTCTACCCTTAATAAAGCCAAACTGGGTTGGGTCTAGAGTTTGAAGGTCACCTTTGCTCTTGTTGATAGGTTCCATGATGATTCTTTCCATGCATTCTAGCTCCAAAACATTTAATGTTGTAAACGTTAATATCAAAACTGATTCAGATGCATAAAATTTATAAAAATGTATATATAAATATATATATATATATATATACATATATATATATATTTTATATATATTTATATATATTTATATATATAGATCATATATATATATATATATATATATATATATATATATATAAATATATATATATATATTTATAAATAGCCGTGGTGGTACAGCGGTAGTGTTGTTACCTCACAGCAAGAGGTTCTCCCGTTCGATTCTCAGCTTGGCTTGGGAGTGTCTTCTGTGTGGAGTCTGCATGTCCTCCCCGCGTTTGGGTAGCATTCAAAAGACATGCATGCATAAATGGGTGTGCCTTTGTTGAAGGTTGGGCGTCGAGCTGGCACCTCAGTGTTTCATAAAAAATCTACGGCCAATCATTAGTGGACCAGAGTTCCACTGTGGTGACCCCTTACCGGGAAAAAGCCGAAAGACAAACAACAACATATATATATTTATAAAAACAGGTTGATAACCTGAAAAATGTTTGTATAATCATACTTAACTTTTACAACATTAAATGTTTTCGAGCTAGAATGCATGGAGGGATACTAGTGTTGGCTAGGTCACATTTTATACTTTCTTTTTAACAGTCAAAGTATGAGTTAATGTATTTGCTATTTTCATTGGCTAGGGTATTAAAGGTGGGGTATTTAAGAGTGCTGGATGTGATCTGTTTTGTGATTCTGATGAAGTACCTGTACGAAAGCGCTTAATCTCTGTCATTGTGGACCAATAAACTTTTTGGATATTTACTCCAGTGTTGTTGTTCTCTGTTTCTGGACCTATCCTGTTCCTGTGTGGTATTATATTCAGAAATCTCAACTGTTTCCTCAACTTCAACAGACCAGGTTACCTCCCAGTGCACGAGACGGAAAATCCACTGACCTCTTTTGAGTAAAAACAATTGTTTGCTGGAGTGTAAAAATACACTCCTTTATCCAACAGCTAGCTAGATCAAGTACAACAGATAATGGGAGGCAAAATGCACCTTTGTAATATAAGCACAAGGAAAGGCAAATTAATAGTTCACGATATCAAAAGCAGTGTAGAAAGGAAAGGCAAATAAATAATTCAGGATATCAACAGCAGTGTAGAAAGGGGGGATCTTATTAACCTCAATTTACAGTAAGGTGGGTAGCTTAATGTCACCAGGTTTAAAAAGCAAATCAACAAACAGGAGGATGGATGAGAAATACAGCAGGGAATCACCAGCAGTGCTTTAGTTTATGCAGGCTTCATTTTTTTTTCAAACGCCTTCACTGAATTATCACTTGTGACATAGGCAAATTTACATTCACATAAAAATAATCAAAATATATATTAACATAAGCATTATACTTCACAAATATTGCTATATATCATATAACCTGAACAATATTAAATAAATTATTCAACTCCTGCCTTTTTTAAAACAAAAAACATCTTTATTAAACTATCACTACATAGGCAACTATATATTTACATAAATGAAAACAAACCACACTGACACAATCCTAGTTGCAAGCATTTTTATCACAAAACATAATGACACACTCTCAGTTGCAAACATTATACATCACTTATAATCTACCTAATCTGTCTCACTCAAACATTACATAGCCTGCATTCCTCCGTTGTATGTACTGCTCCCACAATTCCCATTTTTTCCTATGTAGTTTGCTCCTACCCTTTTCTAAACATCTCAGTTCCAGTTGTTTTATCTCTGTTACTATATTCACTACTTCCAGTATAGTTGGTTTAGATTTTAATTTCCATTTTCTAGTAATTGCTTTTTTTGGCAGCCACCATTATTAGACACAGCAAGGCCTTACCATGTCTAGGCAATTCCGATTCTGTATCATAGCTCAGAAAAATCATTTCCCTTATCAGACCAATCTGCCCACCCAGCACCTCTGACAGTGCATCCTGCATGAAATCCTTAAAGTCTGCCAACTCACCGCACCCCCTAAAATATGTTCCCAATTACCTCCTTCTTCCCCTTCACACCTCCAACATTTGCTGTCTGCCTGAGGAAAATTTCTCTAGAGTCTACTCTGATATCAGTCTGTGATATGGAAGGCAATCTGTAGCCTGCAGTCCAAATAAATTCTTGGAGTCGTCCCATTCTATCATCTTTCATTCTCTAGTTATTTCCTCCCAATACCTTGGTTACTTTGTCAGTTTTCTCCAAGAAATTCCAGCGACCTCTTGCCTATTGTCTGCATCCCTAATTGCAGTCATCCCTATTACCAGAATCTCCTTTTTCCATTCCCGTGTTAGTTTAGTTCTTAAAACACTTTTTGCTACTTTATGGATATAATATTCTGTATGATTATTGTTATTCTTCTTAAAGGCCTGCATCCAAAATCCCAGTCTCTTCTTGTTTCTTGAGCTTCCCCCCTGTTTCATCATCATCCCTTTCCACTTTGAATTTTAGTTTTCTGCTTGTGCTATGTATAGGAGGCTTAGTAGCTCTGAAATACCCCTTCAAATTGGGTAATCCCAATCCACCCTGTTCTACTGGAAGAATCAGTTTATCCACTTGACTCTTGCAGTCTTCCACTCCCAGATGAAGTCCTTCAGCTCTTTATTAATTGCTACCCACAACTTCTCCTCTGGTTGATAAAAATATGCCTGGCCTGTGTACAAGACTAAAGGGACTAAAAACATTTTAACTGCTTGTATCTTACTATCCATATCCATATAACAAAGCTTCCATTTTCTCAGTTTTTGTATTATCATTTGTTTAGTTTCTTCCCCCATATCCTTAGCTGCCACACTAGAATCATTTTTATTCCATACTCTTAAATACTTAATTTTATCATGTCCCTATTAATATCATGTCCCCATAAATATGGGTATTCTTGAACCAGTTAATGTGTGGATACATAATTTACCCCTCTTATGTGTGTACATATTTTACCGCTATTGCCTGTATCCTGAAAAGATCTGAAACTGTCTCAAAATGTTCCACAATATCTTTTCAGACAAAAACAGAGGCCCAGAATTTCACTGTGTATATAAGTACCACTCAAGAGATGATTTAACCAATGAAAAAAACATGTGAAGTGAGCAGCCTAGATAATTTGTGTCCACCTCTCATGTAGAATAAAAACACCTGGCCAAGCAGATTTCTTAAAACAGAAAACAAATTGGAGCAGGTATCAGAAAGCAGCTTTAAAAGGTCACAGACAAAAAAAATAGGTTTTGTAACCTAGCAGAAAATCACCAGCAGTATTTTAGTTTACGCAGGCTTCAAACCTTTTCAGACAAAGACGTTACTGTATTTCAACCTGAAAGTTCCAATACCTCCACAACATATACCAATCACTTTGGGGGTAAGGCTATCCATAAGAATTATGATTCTATTAACCAGGTCATTATAATGGATATTAAAACAACTCTTATTCCACCTGAATTTGTTTTTGGAAAAGACAACTATCCTGAACTAAGGTTTACAAAAGGAAATGACAAAGGAGAGGACACTGGATGGCCGCTGAAGAAATTCAACAAGAAACTTATAATAGGACAATGCTTTTTTGTTATGATGCATGAAAACAAGGAAGGTACCAATGAGTTTAATAATTTGTAAATTTCACAATGGATTCACCAAAAATTCAGTCATGAATCATGAATTTGTGGCCTTTTTTGATGCAACAGAATGCCAGAGTGGATCCATGTCAGAACACTGACTTTTCAGAAAGTAGAACTTCATATGGTCGAGACCACATGATTGATTTTCCGAAAAGTAGAATAACTCAAAACAACAAAAAAATCTATGTTATTGCAGGGGAGCAAGACCCCTGCACCCCCCACACCCGCTGCATATTATATATACCAACTCTGAGATCACACTACAGTGGGGAAAAGGGTAAATTCCCTGATCCCCACTGTATCACGATTTTCATATGAAATCTTCGACTTTTCATAAATTCAGTCATATGGTCTTGATCGTATGACGTTTGATTTTCTAAAAAGCAAATTTTCTGAATGGGACCTGCCAGCGTATGGATATTTTAACAAATCATGATAAAGAGGCAGACAACTGAACTCAACAAGGAAACTGAGCAACTAACAAGAATATCACAAAACATATGCATTTTAATAACAGTCATACCAAATACAACTCCTTTCTTAGACTGGAAGCCATAAATGATAAACTTTTTAAGAGAAAAAATAAGAAATTGCAAAGGGGTTTGTTAGAATACAAAGTGGGCTAAAGATATATTCTTCCTGGGTCAAAGAGCACACAGACACATTCTTACAATCAGACTACTAGACTTGGTCATGTTCATACATGATTATTAGGCTAAGCATTCGCACTTTTCCCCAATAGGGCATAATAGAACCCACTCAGTCAAAATAGGGGAAGCCACCTCTAGTAGCAGACCCATAACAAACAGCGTACCCCAAGGATCAGTCTTGGGGCCTCTACTGTTTAAGATATACTTTTCTGAGGTGCAAGACAAAAAACAGTGGTCTGTGGCTGACCATGTTTGCAGATGACTGCAAGCTGGGCACTGTCATAAATTCCCCTAGTGATGTGAACATT
Source organism: Protopterus annectens (assembly GCF_019279795.1). Classification (NCBI taxonomy): domain Eukaryota; kingdom Metazoa; phylum Chordata; order Ceratodontiformes; family Protopteridae; genus Protopterus; species Protopterus annectens. Next base: position 1,353,959,993 of record NC_056735.1, on the reverse strand, counting down.
CTCCAAGAGGGCCTTAACCAAACTAATGACTGGTGCCAGAAGCATGGCCTCAAACTGAATGCCAAGAAGTGCATCATTATCCCTGTGAAGATATGTGAAGACTGCCAGCCTAGCTAGATAGAAGTTTGTAAATAACTCTGTCATTTGTAAATATTAATATAAGCCACAGGCATGTTTTCTTAAATGGAAGAAAATGGTGTTAAATGTTGAATGTCAAAAATGTAATAGTGCACTCTGCTGGAAGAAAGCTGATAAGTCAAGCATTGTATAATTCTTTGATCTCAAACTCAGAACTGAGATGTCTGGATGAAGGAATTCTTGCTATTGCTTTGAGACCAGAATTATTTGCTAGAATTTGCATGTATAATGTCTTTTATTGATGTAGCTTCCGGACCAGGTGAAGATCAAAAGGGCTGATACACTCTGGATTTCTGTTAGCCTGGGAACCAGAGAGAAATGATGTAATCTGAAATGATTCAGCAGTAATGTGTTATCAATTTAAGGACAGAGAGACTCAGTGCATATGGCATTTGTCTTGAGAACATCCAACTCACCAGCACTCTGCTGTGCTCTATATGTAAGTTTATTTTAGAACTGTGTTTTCTCTTAGACATAGCTAGGAAATAGGAAGGTTAGACTATATGTTTTTCTGTAGTGATGCCAGAACTATTCTACTGTATTATTTTAAGTATTTTCCTGTGATCTCTGAACTCTTGACTAGCACTGTGTAGTAAGAAGTATTGTCTTGTGTTTTTTTATTTATTATTAAATATTTTTAAACCTTTCATATGTGGCTGTTTTATGTAGAGATAATTTACGCTCTAGAGTACATTGTTTGTATACAGTGATACTGTTCAAGCCACCCCAAATAAGCCTTGCTGTTCAGTCAAACTTACCAGTTGGATAATAATATTGCACAGTAATAATTGGACACCCTTTTATAAGGGTCTTATTAGTAGCTGATATTAGTGGTTGGTGGCAGTGATTACTACCTTATAACCTGGACAAAAGGGGCATAGCTGGAGAACCTGTGCCAGCCTTCCCCAGGAGTGTCTGTGTGTTTGCATATAACTCATATCCCAAAGTGTGTGGGTGTCAGCTACTTGGGCAGGGACATGAAGCACTGGTTGGACAGAGAGGTTGCTGGAGGTTTTAGCTTGACCACTAGGCTGAGACCTGGACCCTATACCTGTGCCAGTGGGGAGTCTTATGGGGGATCTGGAGATAAATGGAGAAACCAGCCCCAGACTGACTGTAATCTCTGTGTGCTCTTAAGGGAAATTGTACTTTACTGTGTGTGCATTTGTTATCCTCCCCTATATGGACACCCCTGACTGGTGTTAGTGGTGAGGATTACAGCTCCCTGATTGCTGGGCCAGTGCATGGGCATCACAATCCCCTTTGGAGAAAATGATGAACACTAATTATCACATTAATAACAACATACTAAGCACACAATCAGTTGTGAGGGACTTGGGCACCTAGGTTGATAGCATCTTGACTTTTGACCACCATGTTGCCTCTGTTATATGGAAGGCTTTCTACATGGCCCACCTCATAAGTAAGAGTATTTCATCCAGGAACAAGGAGGTCATAACATCCCTGTACTCTTCCCTTATCAGACCCATTATAGTGTACAATGCCCGTTTTGGCATGTACCTTGCCAAGCACATGCAGCAGATGGAGAGACCACAGAGGTTCCTGACCTGGAAAATCCAGGGTCACAAATACCTATCCTATACAGATAGGCTAAAAGTCCTGTCCCTCTACTCAGTCTCGTACAGACTGCTTAGAGTTGACCTGTGTCTGGCATACAAGGCTGTCTCAGACTCAGCCTTGATGGAGTTGCTGCATATCCATAAGTCAAACTCCACTCATGCAACCCACACATAAGGTCTCAACCCAGTCTGTGACATTAATAGAACTTGCTGGCAGGATAGATTTGTGTTCCAATGACTCCCCCAGCTGTGGAATATACTTCCTCTCCATGTCAAGCAGAGTACCTCACTAGCCCTCTTTAAGAGGAATCTGGACAAGTGGATGGGAAACAGAAACTATACCCCTGGATGCCACCTGTGTCCCTGCTGGACAGGGAAAACAGGTGCTGACTTTGTGGGAACAAGAGTGAAATTCTTGGCTAGGCTTATAAAGGCCTCCGGGCCAATAGCCTAGTATCATCCTATGAACCTATGATTCTCCTATCTTACAATCTTTTGGTGAACTTCAGAGAAGTATACAACAAACAGGAGGGGTCCCAACACTGAGCTCTGTGGGACACCACTAATAAAGTTTTCTATTAAGAAGTGGATTTGCTATCTAGACAACATGTTTCCTGTCAGTGAGCCAGTTTGCTATCCACCTGATGTTGTAGGGGTTTACGCCTAATGCAGTGCATTTATCTATGATTCCCCCATTAGGGATTGTGTCAAAAGCTTTGGCCAGGTCTAGATAAGCAGTGTGTGTACCATATCACCCTCATCCATGGCCCCAGTGACTTTCATTAATTGCAGTCATCCTGATTAGCAGAATCTCCTTTTTCCATTCCCGTGTTAGTTTAGTTCTTAAAACACTTTTTGCTACTTTATGGATATAATATTCTGTATGATTATTGTTATTCTTCTTAAAGGCCTGCATCCAAAATCCCAGTCTCTTCTTGTTTCTTGAGCTTCCCCCCTGTTTCATCATCATCCCTTTCCACTTTGAATTTTAGTTTTCTGCTTGTGCTATGTATAGGAGGCTTAGTAGCTCTGAAATACCCCTTCAAATTGGGTAATCCCAATCCACCCTGTTCTACTGGAAGAATCAGTTTATCCACTTGACTCTTGCAGTCTTCCACTCCCAGATGAAGTCCTTCAGCTCTTTATTAATTGCTACCCACAACTTCTCCTCTGGTTGATAAAAATATGCCTGGCCTATGTACAAGACTAAAGGGACTAAAAACATTTTAACTGCTTGTATCTTACTATCCATATCCATATAACAAAAGCTTCCATTTTCTCAGTTTTTGTATTATCGTTTGTTTAGTTTCTTCCCTCATATCCTTAGCTGCCACACTAGAATCATTTTTGTTCCATACTCTTAAATACTTAATTTTATCATGTCCCTATTAATATCATGTCCCCATAAATATGGGTATTCTTGAACCAGTTAATGTGTGGATACATAATTTACCCCTCTTATGTGTGTACATATTTTACCGCTATTGCCTGTATCCTGAAAAGATCTGAAACTGTCTCAAAATGTTCCACAATATCTTTTCAGACAAAAACAGAGGCCCAGAATTTCACTGTGTATATAAGTACCACTCAAGAGATGATTTAACCAATGAAAAAAACATGTGAAGTGAGCAGCCTAGATAATTTGTGTCCACCTCTCATGTAGAATAAAAACACCTGGCTAAGCAGATTTCTTAAAACAGAAAACAAATTGGAGCAGGTATCAGAAAGCAGCTTTAAAAGGTCACAGACAAAAAATATAGGTTTTGTAACCTAGCAGAAAATCACCAGCAGTATTTTAGTTTACGCAGGCTTCAAACCTTTTCAGACAAAGACGTTACTGTATTTCAACCTGAAAGTTCCAATACCTCCACAACATATACCAATCACTCTGGGGGTAAGGCTATCCATAAGAATTATGATTCTATTAACCAGGTCATTATAATGGATATTAAAACAACTCTTATTCCACCTGAATTTGTTTTTGGAAAAGACAACTATCCTGAACTAAGGTTTACAAAAGGAAATGACAAAGGAGAGGACACTGGATGGCCGCTGAAGAAATTCAACAAGAAACTTATAATAGGACAATGCTTTTTTGTTATGATGTATGAAAACAAGGAAGGTACCAATGAGTTTAATAATTTGTAAATTTCACAATGGATTCACCAAAAATTCAGTCATGAATCATGAATTTGTGGCCTTTTTTGACACAACAGAATGCCAGAGTGGATCTATGTCAGAACACTGACTTTTCAGAAAGTAGAACTTCATATGGTCGAGACCACATGATTGATTTTCCGAAAAGTAGAATAACTCAAAACAACAAAAAAATCTATGTTATTGCAGGGGAGCAAGACCCCTACATCCCCCACACCCGCTGCATATTATATATACCAACTCTGAGATCACACTACAGTGGGGAAAAGGGTAAATTCCCTGATCCCCACTGTATCACGATTTTCATATGAAATCTTTGACTTTTCATAAATTCAGTCATATGGTCTTGATCGTATGACGTTTGATTTTCTAAAAAGCAAATTTTCTGAATGGGACCTGCCAGCGTATGGATATTTTAACAAATCATGATAAAGAGGCAGACAACTGAACTCAACAAGGAAACTGAGCAACTAACAAGAATATCACAAAACATATACATTTTAATAACAGTCATACCAAATACAACTCCTTTCTTAGACTGGAAGCCATAAATGATAAACTTTTTAAGAGAAAAAATAAGAAATTGCAAAGGGGTTTGTTAGAATGCAAAGTGGGCTAAAGATATATTCTTCCTGGGTCAAAGAGCACACAGACACATTCTTACAATCAGACTACTAGACTTGGTCATGTTCATACATGATTATTAGGCTAAGCATTCACACTTTTCCCCACTAGGGCATAATAGAACCCACTCAGTCAAAATAGGGGAAGCCACCTCTAGTAGCAGACCCATAACAAACAGCGTACCCCAAGGATCAGTCTTGGGGCCTCTACTGTTTAAGATATACTTTTCTGAGGTGCAAGACAAAAAACAGTGGTCTGTGGCTGACCATGTTTGCAGATGACTGCAAGCTGGGCACTGTCATAAATTCCCCTAGTGATGTGAACATTCTCCAAGAGGGCCTTAACCAAACTAATGACTGGTGCCAGAAGCATGGCCTCAAACTGAATGCCAAGAAGTGCATCATTATCCCTGTAAAGATATGTGAAGACTGCCAGCCTAGCTAGATAGAAGTTTGTAAATAACTCTGTCATTTGTAAATATTAATATAAGCCACAGGCATGTTTTCTTAAATGGAAGAAAATGGTGTTAAATGTTGAATGTCAAAAATGTAATAGTGCACTCTGCTGGAAGAAAGCTGATAAGTCAAGCATTGTATAATTCTTTGATCTCAAACTCAGAACTGAGATGTCTGGATGAAGGAATTCTTGCTATTGCTTTGAGACCAGAATTATTTGCTAGAATTTGCATGTATAATGTCTTTTATTGATGTAGCTTCCGGACCAGGTGAAGATCAAAAGGGCTGATACACTCTGGATTTCTGTTAGCCTGGGAACCAGAGAGAAATGATGTAATCTGAAATGATTCAGCAGTAATGTGTTATCAATTTAAGGACAGAGAGACTCAGTGCATTTGACATTTGTCTTGAGAACATCCAACTCACCAGCACTCTGCTGTGCTCTATATGTAAGTTTATTTTAGAACTGTGTTTTCTCTTAGACATAGCTAGGAAATAGGAAGGTTAGACTATATGTTTTTCTGTAGTGATGCCAGAACTATTCTACTGTATTATTTTAAGTATTTTCCTGTGATCTCTGAACTCTTGACTAGCACTGTGTAGTAAGAAGTATTGTCTTGTGTTTTTTTATTTATTATTAAATATTTTTAAACCTTTCATATGTGGCTGTTTTATGTAGAGATAATTTACGCTCTAGAGTACATTGTTTGTATACAGTGATACTGTTCAAGCCACCCCAAATAAGCCTTGCTGTTCAGTCAAACTTACCAGTTGGATAATAATATTGCACAGTAATAATTGGACACCCTTTTATAAGGGTCTTATTAGTAGCTGATATTAGTGGTTGGTGGCAGTGATTACTACCTTATAACCTGGACAAAAGGGGCATAGCTGGAGAACCTGTGCCAGCCTTCCACAGGAGTGTCTGTGTGTTTGTATATAACTCATATCCCAAAGTGTGTGGGTGTCAGCTACTTGAGCAGGGACATGAAGCACTGGTTGGACAGAGAGGTTGCTGGAGGTTTTAGCTTGACCACTAGACTGAGACCTGGACCCTATACCTGTGCCAGTGGGGAGTCTTATTGGGGATCTGGAGATAAATGGAGAAACCAGCCTCAGACTGACTGTAATCTCTGTGTGCTCTTAAGGGAAATTGTACTTTACTGTGTGTGCATTTGTTATCCTCCCCTATATGGACACCCCTGACTGGTGTTAGTGGTGAGGATTACAGCTCCCTGATTGCTGGGCCAGTGCATGGGCGTCACAATCCCCTTTGGAGAAGATGATGAACACTAATTATCACATTAATAACAACATACTAAGCACACAATCAGTTGTGAGGGACTTGGGCACCTAGGTTGATAGCATCTTGACTTTTGACCACCATGTTGCCTCTGTTATATGGAAGGCTTTCTACATGGCCCACCTCATAAGTAAGAGTATTTCATCCAGGAACAAGGAGGTCATAACATCCCTGTACTCTTCCCTTATCAGACCCATTATAGAGTACAATGCCCGTTTTGGCATGTACCTTGCCAAGCACATGCAGCAGATGGAGAGACCACAGAGGTTCCTGCCTGGAAAATCCAGGGTCACAAATACCTATCCTATACAGATAGGCTAAAAGTCCTGTCCCTCTACTCAGTCTCGTACAGACTGCTTAGAGTTGACCTGTGTCTGGCATACAAGGCTGTCTCAGACTCAGCCTTGATGGAGTTGCTGCATATCCATAAGTCAAACTCCACTCATGCAACCCACACATAAGGTCTCAACCCGGTCTGTGACATTAATAGAACTTGCTGGCGGGATAGATTTGTGTTCCAATGACTCCCCCAGCTGTGGAATATACTTCCTCTCCATGTCAAGCAGAGTACCTCACTAGCCCTCTTTAAGAGGAATCTGGACAAGTGGATGGGAAACAGAAACTATACCCCTGGGATGCCACCTGTGTCCCTGCTGGACAGGGAAAACAGGTGCTGACTTTGTGGGAACAAGAGTGAAATTCTTGGCTAGGCTTATAAAGGCCTCCGGGCCAATAGCCTAGTATCATCCTATGAACCTATGATTCTCCTATCTTACAATCTTTTGGTGAACTTCAGAGAAGTATACAACAAACAGGAGGGGTCCCAACACTGAGCTCTGTGGGACACCACTAATAAAGCTTTCTACTAAGAAGTGGATTTGCTATCTAGACAACATGTTTCCTGTCAGTGAGCCAGTTTGCTATCCACCTGATGCTGTAGGGGTTTACGCCTAATGCAGTGCATTTATCTATGATTCCCCCATTAGGGATTGTGTCAAAAGCTTTGGCCAGGTCTAGATAAGCAGTGTGTACCATATCACCCTCATCCATGGCCCCAGTGACTTTCTTGAAGATGTCCACCAGTTTAAGCCTGCAACATCTCCCTTTGACAAAGTCAAATTGGGTCTGGTCCAGTGTTTCGTGATTTCCTATGCTGTTATTGATCAATTCCGTGATAATTCTTTCCATGTCCTTGCAGATAAAACTTGTCAAGCTTATGGGTCTGTAGTTCCCTAGGGAGTTGACTGGCTACTCTTTTACAGATGAGTGAATGTTGCAGTCAGAGGGACGGCTGTTGCAGTGAGGTATGATCCTTTGAAAGACCAGGAAGTGCTCTGCATGAAGCCTAGAGAGCCAGGGAGAGAAGAAACAATACTAAACCAGATGGACCAAAGAATTTTGAAAGGATTACTAGTCAAAAAACAAATGCTGAAATCACTAAGGAGAATGCTTTTTCATAGAGGAAACCAAGGCGGTGGTTAACAAGATTGGTTATCTAGAAACAGACACTACAATCGATCTGCAACACAAGCAGCCTTTGGTTCTTCACAGTTCCAGTGGGGGTACTTCAGGACAACAAACTGGAGAGTCAGAGACTTGCAGTTTTTTAAAGTTATAGAAGAAAGTGTTTTAACTCTCAGTAAGAAATTAAGCACTGTCAATGGGGGTGAGGGAGATAATAACTGTGGTTATATCGGCTGTAAGTCTCCAATTTTTTATATTTATAACTTGTGCTCTCTTATATTGACGATCATGCTATAATTTTGAAAAAATAGGTTTAATTTTGAGCCTTCTAGCAGTGCCAAACTGGACAAAACCTTAATAAAATTAAGTTTGTTTACCATGAAATTAAAGTATATTTTTGTTGAAGCAAATCTCCCTGAAGTAGTACAAAGCTTCAAATGAAAAAATACTCTATATTCACTATTATTCCCAGCATTAATGGCATTTGAAAAATCACGTGAGAATAGTATCAGATACTGTTTATCTAAACCAACTAAAAACATTTTTTTCAACATCACTAATGATGAAAGGAAAGCCTTGCAAGAAATCAGTAATTGCAGAGAGCAATGAATTATGAAAGCAGGCACATTGGGAAGGATTGAATTAATGGACACTGATAAATGAGTGGAAAAATAATTATTTTTTGCATAAGAATGACTTTTATCAAAACGTTGCTTTATATCCTGCTAACAATGCACAGAAGGATTAACAGTGACCAATTTGACCTCTTGCATACTATCTGACTTCATGTGGATCTGTATAATTCTTGGTGGTAAAAAAAATCCAATTCTACTCTGCATTTGTGGAATTCCTAAGATTCATAAATCCACAGAGGACTCCCCCCTTTCAGACCTATAGCGATGGCTAAGACCTCCAAAACAGACCCCTTAGCAATTCTAACAGACAGGCAACTTATTAATGAAATAAGAAAAAGTTAATTATACATCAGAGATTCATGGCACTTTTGGAATGACTTAAATATGTGCAATATGAAAATAATTGTTGGCTTGTTACATTAGACATCAAATATTTATATACAGGCATCCCACAGGAGGAAAGAGTTGAAGCAAATGGAGACTTTTTTACACATACTGATTTTGAAAGCATTATTAAAATAAATGTTACTTGTGCATTATTAGATAAAGTATTATATAACAATTACTTCAGGTTTAACAACAAAGTTCATCATAACACACACAGTGTAACAATGGGGGTTGCAGTTACTTGTTCTTGAATGTGTGGACAGCCACTTAATATTACCAGTGTTCACACTGGTGAAACATGTTGGTGTACTTCAGATATTGAGAAGTTATGTACCTACCATAACGTTCCATGTTAGTTGTCTTCTCTCGCCTTCTTTCTTGCTTGATGGTTTCGGAGCCGATCTTCGGCTCCAACTCGGCACTTGCTAAGCTCGAGAGTCACTTTTACCAGCTCGAGGCAGCCCCATATCCCATAATGCAAGGCGGTAAGTACCCAGATCTCGTTTGATGACAAAGGGCAATAGCACCAAGCATAAACACTTCCCAAAGGAAGAAAGAAAGCCTACAGGATGGAAGAAGGACCAGCTCTGAATGGTCTTCAGCATGAAAATTCCTTGTAGAAAAAAGGTCTGTCCAGGCCTGGGGGAAGGAGGGAGGGTCGCAAGAAAGAAGGCGAGAGAAGACAACTAACATGGAACGTTATGGTAGGTACATAACTTCTCAATGTTAAGTTGTCAATCTCGCCTTCATTCTTGCTTGATGGGACCGTGTCCCTAGCACCTCTATCCTGGGTGGCTCAATGGAACAGACTCTTGAGGACTGTAGAGCCAAAACTGGCTCTGTCCCTGGAGGCCAAGTCCAATTTGTAATGGGAAACAAAAGTATGAGGTGTGGCCCAAGTGGCCGCTGCACAAATAGTGTCTAAAGGAAGTCTAGCTTGAAAGGCTGTAGAAGTAGCTAAGCTTCTAGTTGAATGTGCTTTGGGTTTTGAGCACAGCTGTTTTCCCCTGAGCCGATAAATTTCAGAGATGACAGAAGAAAGCCATCTAGATAAGGTCACTTTAGAGACAGGAAGGCCTTTCTTGTTATCAGCATAGGAAACAAAGAGTTGATCGGATTTCCTAAATTGTTTAGTTCTGTCCAAATAATATCTGAGTTGGCGATGGACATCAAGATAATGTAGTTTTTGTTCCGATCTGTTTGAATAGTTTGGAAAAAATACAGGGAGATCAATGGATTGATTCAAATTAGTCTTGGAGGCGACCTTAGGCAAAAAGGTCGGATTAGTTCTCAGAGATACTCTGTCTTTGTGAAAGACCAAATAGGGGGGTCGAACCGATAGAGCATGAAGTTCAGACACCCTCCTGGCCGATGTAATAGCTACTAGGAATAAGGTTTTCCAAGAAAGAAATTTTAGGGAGCAAGAAACAGCTGGCTCGAAAGGGGGAAGAATCAAGGATGTCAGCACTAAATTTAGATCCCATTGAGGAGGAGGATTCCTGATTGGAGGCTTCAGGAGGAAAATTCCTTTCAAGAAGGCTCTACAAAGCCTATGGGACATAATATTGTGATCTGCGATCCCAACATGAAAGTTCGAGATAGCAGCCAATTGAACTCTAACTGTGGAAGCAGAGGAGCCTGCATGAAAAATCTCCGCTAAGAAGTCCAAAACTGCCTGAACTGGGGCAGTGAAGGGATCAATATTCTTGGCTTTAGCCCAATAAGAGAAACGTTTCCATTTGCTTGTATAAATCCTCCTGGTAGAGGATTTTAAAGAAGCTACTATGATGTCTCTAACAGGGTTAGAGATCAAAGGAAGCCTGGCTAAGGAAGGAAGTGGAGCAACCATGCTGTGAGGTTGAGAGAAGGGATAGACCGGTGCAGCTGACCGGATTGGTGAATCAGAAGATCTGGCACTGGGTCCAGATGCCACGGCTGCACCAAAAGGTGACGATGGAGGAATGGAAACCAAATTTGTCGAGGCCAATAAGGAGCAATGAGAATCATTTTGGCTCTCAAAACGGTTGCTTTCTGGATAACTTGAGGGATCAGGGGAAAAGGAGGAAAATCATAAAGAAGTCCCTGAGGCTAATCCTGGGTCAGAGCGTCTCTGGGGGGATGGCCTGACAGAGGGAAGAGAGAGAAGAAGTCTGGGCATTTGCTGTTTTGAGGAGTAGCAAAAAGATCGCAACATGGGCGACCCCATTCCAGAAAAATCTCTTCCACTATAGATTGCTTGAGAGACCACTCGTGAGGCATGAGAATAGCTCTGCTCAATCTGTCCGCTAAAATGTTGGTTTTCCCAGGGATGTGCGTTGCTACCAGAAACCGATGAGAGGAGATCGCCCATTGCCAAAGTCTGAGCGCTTCTCGACACAAGGGGTAGGACTTGGTTCCGCCCTGTTTGTTGATATACCAAACTACAGACATGTTGTCTGTGTGGACTGCAATTGTCCCTACAGGAAGAAAGTCGTTGAGGGCTTGCAACGTTAAAAGCACTGCTCTCATCTCTAGGACATTTATGTGCAGGTGGTACTCGAACGGTTGCCACGTCCCATGAACCATCCTGCCCTGATAATGACCCCCCCACCCGATCAGGGAGGCGTCCGTGGTGACAGTGGCTACCGGGGATGGGGGTACAAAGTGTCTGCCTTGGTGAATCTGGGGAGAAGTGATCCACCAAGCAAGATGATTTTTGCAAATCTGTGTCACCAGAATCTGGTGACGCATTGGAAGTTGTTGGTAAGACCACTGAGTGAACAACATCCACTGAAGAAGGCGCATGTAGAAGCGAGCCAGGGGAAGAAGAGTAATGGCCACAGCCATGAGGCCTAATACCTTTAGAACCATTCTGGCCTGTACTTTCTTGCTGGCTAGAATGATCCTGACATGACTTTGAATGTCTGAAACTCTTTGGTCTGTAAGGGTAGCTGACATCCGAACAGTGTTTAAGTTTGCGCCTATGAAAGTAATAGACTGGCAGGGCAATAAGGATGACTTTTCGAAGTTGATCGAGATGCCCAAATGAGAACAAAGATTTATTGTGTAATCCCTGGCTTGAACAAGCTGATGCCTGGTGGTGGCTGAGAGGAGCCAGTCGTCGAGATACGGAAACACCTGGAATCCTTGACGTCTCAGGTGAGCCGTGACCACTGCCATGCATTTGGTGAACACTCTGGGGGCTGTGGTGAGACCAAAGGGCAGGGCTCTGAACTGGAAATGACTGGACCCCAGCCGAAGCGGAGAAATCTCCTGGAGCGTCTGTGAATTTTTATGTGATAGTACGCATCCTGAAGATCTATTGAGCACATCCAGTTGTCCTTCTGCAAGAAGGGCAGAATCGACTGAAGAGTGACCATTCGAATCTTGTCTTCCTCACAGACTTGTTGAGTCTGCTGAGATCCAATATTGGTCTCCAGTCTCCCGTCTTTTGGGGACCAAAAAGAACCTTGAGTAGATTCCGGCTCTGAATGGTCTGTTGTAACTGGCTGAATGGCTCTTTTTTGCAGTAGTTTTGAGACTTCTAACTCTGCAATTTCCCTTAGACCGGGTGGTACATCTGGAAGGGAATTTGAGGGATAGAAAGGACTTTCCTCGAAAGGAATTTTGTAACCCTCGGATATGATCGACTGTACCCATCTGTCTTGAGTGAGAGAACGCCAGGCTTCTGGGTACAGCGATAGTCTTCCCCCGACTGCCTCCAAGGAGGGACAGCCGGGCAACATCTCAGGGATGCTGGAAGGGTTTGTCAGAGAGAGACTCTCTGTTTCCCTGGTTTTGTGGACCCCCTCTGCCTCTAGAGCGGCGTCTGTTGTTGTTACCCCCTCTGCCTCTAGGGGTAAACTGACCACGTGAATCCGGCGTGACTCCTTGGGATTTGCGGAACCACATTTTGCCACCCTTCTGTCCTTTGGGATAAGGTCTAGAAGGGGTGGAAAAATGGACTCCTACGGCAGAAAGAGTTTTGCCGTCCTGCTCACACCTGGTCAACGTTTCCTTCACTTGAGGGCCAAACAAAGCTGACCCATCAAAGGGAGAGTTTGTGAAGGACGCCTTAAAGGGATCTGCAAAATTACATAGCCGCATCCAGGCTTGGCGTCTAAGAGCCACACCTGTACCTGCAGCCCTACTCGCTCCATCAGCAGCATAAGATATCAGCCGCATGGAGGAGTTTGCAATGGAGTTAAGGGTTCCTAGCTGCGAAGCAATTTTTTCCTGAGCCCCTGCAGCTGTAGGATCCTGCACAACTTCACCTAGCTGCTTAAGGATATCCCTTTGGAGTCTGGTGAAGTGACATAGGTAGTTCAGCGAACGCATAGCAAAGGTCGCTGAAGAAAACATCCACTTACCATATCTATCCATGGTCCTAGAGTCCTTATTAGGAGGATGGACAGGTACAGAAGGATCTGCAAGTTCCTTCTTGGTGGCAGCCGCCACCACCATGGCATCAGCGGGGACACCTTTTGTAAGGAAAGAAATTAATTGAATACCTTTATTTCATATTTAAATAATACCACACCATATCTGAACCTTTCTGGAGAGTGGTTCAAGAACAATATAACCTTTTTGGATGTCAACATCAGTGTGGACTATAGTATGGAGTAAGTAAATTTTAGGATATACAAGAAACCCACCTTTAGTAATACTTACGTGCATGGAAAAAACTGCCACCCTGGTCATGTAAAGCATAATATAGTCAAACGTCAGGCTCATGATTCACAGTAAGTACCAAGTTATTCTTGGAAGAATTAGAACTGCTGAAATGGTTATTGATAGATAATATAATGCAAACATAATAGGCAAAATATTTGAGCATGTTAAAAAAGAAAGGGAAACAAAATATACACCTATCCTGAGCAGAGTTTATATCGAGGAGCCATCTACTGGTGAAAACATTAATTATTTCAACAGCTCTTTGTGCCTGGACTACAACAGGGATAGTAATATGATTAAATAGAGTCTTACCAACAACTAGAAAAAAATTGTCAGGCAATCCTGAACTATTAAAACTACTGGGAGAAGGTTAAAGAATACCAATTAAAAGGCCATATTTGAAACAGACAAGGGGGACTTAAATGATAATAGCCACAACACTAACACAAACTTGAAACATTTCCCTGCAGTTTCTGTAAATATCCCAAATACATGTTAAATAGCTCTTACTTGCTCATCAAACACTATATAAAGACCATTAAGAGAAATGATAATTTCAACTGTAATAGTACAGGAGTACTTTGCAACTTTTGTGATTTGTGTTATGTTGGTAAAATTGTGTAAAAGTGGTCTTAGCATGCATGCAAACAAACATTCGCCATCAAAAATAAAGACAAGAAAAATTCTCTTTTTCAGGCATCCATCTAAAACAGATGACATCAAAATATTTTCTTTTTCTTTCTTTTTTTTTTTTGTAGTTGACTCTGTGAAACAAACCAGCCTAAAGGGTGACATAAACAATATGCCAGAGATCAAATAATTAAACTGGCAGCTAAGACTAAGAACTTTATTTCTGTGTTGAATGATGTTAAAAGTATGAAATGTATTTTAAAAATGAAGTCAGCTGATTGTGATTTAGAAGGTGGCAAACAGCCTTTGACTTTTTTTAACATGTGATGTGATATTTTCTTTATATAATTAATTTTTTTAGAGTGTTTTCAAAATGTCTGTGATTAAAAGGATGAAAATGGTAAAGTCTTGAGTTAACATGTGGCTCCTGTACCTTGGATTGTTTTCTTTGGCTTATTTAGTGTTTTATTCTCCCAAAGAGAACTGTTGTCTTTGGATTTTCTTTGGTGCCTCTGGTCTGGCTGCATGAAGCTTCATCCTTTCCCCAAGTGAGGTATTCACTCTTTGCCTTATCACTCTTCTCCCTCCTACTTACCATTTCCTCCAGTATTCAGGTCACTTATCAAATCTGGATTATCTGAGTGATAATTGGAACTTTATTCCTGTTTGCCACAAAAAATTTTTTTAATCTTTGGCAACTACCTTTGCTGATTTAATTTTAGTAGGCATCACACATTATCCTTTTTTTCCTATCCATTATTAGGCTCACTGGGATCCATTCTCCAGAAAAACGTAGCCTACCACAACCATAAAAAAATATGAAGTTTTGCCTTCCAAGATGGATGCACAATAATTAACAACTTACTTTCAGCTCTCCCAGTGTGAAGCTCAGAAAACACAGACAGTGAATTTGTCTTTTTGGGTAAATTTCAGTTACTGGCTAGTAAGTGTACTGCCTGGATGCCAACAAGGAAGAAATTTAGAGAACCTGAGAGAAAAATCAAGAACAAAAAGTGAGGAGAAAACATTAGCTGAGTTGAATCCTGCAAATGTTCAGCAAAAAGCAGTTCAAGTTTCTGCTTTGGTGCAAGACAAGATTTCCAGTAATCTAAAGGAAAAAATAAGTCAAAAGTGCTCAGAGCAGATTGAAATAAATGAACCACTGAAGGAGTATATCAACATAAAAAAGGCTGGAAAATGGAAGGAGCTTTACGCATATATTCAGATAAGTTGATAAAACTGCAAATATCAGAGGTCAATAAGAAAAAAAGGCTTGCTAAGTATGAGACTGCTCAAAAAATGGTAGAATTAGAGGACAGAGCACGGAAAGAAAACCTGAAATTTTCTACTGTACCACAGATACTGGAAGGAACAGACTGTATTAATTTTATGAAAGCACAAATAAGCAATTGGACTGGTATTCCACAGCATGAGTTGTTAATTGAAAGGGCACATCATGCATATGCTCCAAACCTGGCCATGAGAAAGGAGACAATACCTCTAACGGGAAAGATATAATCCTACCAGCATACAGAGTTAATTCTGACAAAACTGTGGAATAAAGACAAAGTACTAAAAGTTTGAGACAGTAGAGTGTGAAAAATGATTACTCACTGTACACCAGACAAATGAGGAGTAAATTTATTCCAGCAATCAGGGAATATCAAGAAGCAGGTGTGAGATTCAAACTGCTGTATCCAGCTGTCTTCAGAATATTTATTCCTGAAGGGTCAAAGTATTTTTTTTAATACAGAACATAAAGACAAAATGTGAAAGTATGCCCAATAAAAAGTGAGCTATCAAAAAGAAGATGATTCTGTTCCATACAGTTCTAATAATAAAGCTTATAGAGAGACTATGCTAGTGAAACCTTGTCCAATGTTCCAGAGGAAAATGCTTGAGAAAAAGTGGAAAAACACAAGAGTTGATAAGAAGAACCAAGAGTACTTTGGAAATGAACCAGAGACTGAAGTTTGAAGATGGAGATCAATGAGAAGAAAATCAGCAACTCAGAAATTAATGAATAAATATGGGATTTGTAAAATATGGCAGAACAAGAAAACCTAGAAAAACTGGACTTTTTGACTTTGTTAAACTTCTAGGTGACTCAAAGGATATGCCCTACTTCATCTCATGAATGTTTGGAAGAACATTAAGGAGAGGGAGAGGGGAACAGGAAGGAAAGAGGTAACCGTCAGTAAAACAGCTTTTGTTTTTAACAGCATTTTTATAAAACATGACATATGTGCATGGTATAAAGTAAAGCATTTTCAGTTATTTGTGTGTATAATGGGGATACTAACATAAACAGGTGCCCTCTTTTTTCTTCTTCTTTCTTTTTGTTCAAAGTTGAGAAATTTAGGCACTGCAATGTAAAAAGAGAAGAAAGAGTGGTCATAACAGCATGATGTAAGCAAAATTGATAAGGCTCCTGGCTTGATCTAATATAAATGTTCACAATGCAACAATGGAAGATTGCAGCTGAAGGCAACTGAGTATCTGGTTTTCATGTTTCTGTGGAGATAAGCTGATAAGGGCAATAGAAACAGAATGCTCATTTTTTTCAATGGCTAAAAGAGGATGCTTTCTGAAAGCATTCAAGCTGTTTTCTACATCTGGAACAGGAATAAAGATGAGACAAAAACAGCACTTAGTGTAAGTAGAAGGACAGGCTGTACCATGTGTTTTAGCATGGATAACATTCATTACAGGTCAGTACAAGCCTTTGAGTCTAGCTGCCAGTCTGGGACAACTGCTCCTTTTAGGAGGGTTAAACTTCATTATTTGAAGGTGTACATAATTTTGCGTGTCTGTATTAAGTTAATATGATATGGGGAAGCTCTGGTGGTTGTTTGTTTTTTTGTTTGAGAGTTTTAATTTAAATGAAAAGTTTTGTAAGATTGACATAGGTTTGAATGGATATGACAAGAAACAATTGTATAAAAGATCAACCTGCCAAACATTAGTGTAAGTGGGTCTATATTAATTCATCAAAAACTAATTCCAGTGAATGGCCATTCATTGAACACAAACCAGCAAATGGCCATATATTGAACATTCACTTCAGCAAACGTTTTTCTAAGGGAAGGAAATTACTTGTCCCCGCATCAACTGTAACACAAACTACATTATATCAAACCCACTAAGGTGAGGGCTATGTCCCCCATACCCCCACCCCCGCTTATATATACCAACTCTGAGATCGCACTGCACTGGTGAAAAGGGTAAATTTCCTAATACTGGCCAACTAACTCCCTTCCCTTACAAAAATGTTCACTGAAGTGAATGTTCAATGAACATCTGTTTATTGTTTTGTGTTCAAAAACAGCCATTCGCTGGAATTAGTTTTTGACAAATTAATATAGACCATGTAGGCATGTAACACAAAAGCTGAAATGACACATTAAAAAATGGGGGATCAATAACCTCTTAATATAATAGCAACACTTTCCATATTATGATTGAATGTGAATTGTCTCACAGGTATATACAAAAAAGAAAGAGTAGAGAATTATATTTAAAAATGCAGAGTACCAAGAGTTATGCTACAGGAGACATATTTGGAAAGAACTGAGCATGTCAAGTGGATAAAAAAAAGGATTTTTGATGGTTATTCAATAGAATATCTGGGAGAAAGGAAAAGGAGAGTACTTATATTAATTGCTAGAGGAGCGCCAATAGTGATACAAGAGGGGAAAAAAGATAATGGTAGATGTGTAATAGTAAGGGGGTCTATATCACGACGAATGAATGAATGCACAGGTGTTCGAACGTCATAATATTGAACCGGGAGGTTTGAAATGTGAAAATAGCGAAGTCGCAGAACACTGATTTTTTTTCCAGGGAAAAAAATCGGTGGGCCGTTTTCACGGCTTTGCTATTTCCTCCACTGTGGTGCAATCTCGGAGTTGGTATATTTAAGTAGAGGGGGTGGGAGGCACAGTCCCCCACATTAGGTATAAGTTTAAAGTGTACTTGTTTTTTTTTTGTTTTTGTACCGGAACAGCGATTTTTTCCCTAGGAAAAAAAATTGCTGTTCTGTGTGTTCGTACTTCTTGTATTTTGAACTTCCTGGTTCAATATTATGTCGTTCGAACACCTGTGTATTCAACGACGTGATATAGACCCATAGTAAGGAGCTACTGACAAGGGAGGAGGATTACACCAACATGCATTTATATTCTACCTAAAACTGCTACAATTCTGGGAGAAATAATCAGCTTTCAGCAGGGAATATTATTTATAGGTTGGGACTAGAATTTAAATTTTTCAGCAGTGAAGCTGTATTTGGGGGCCTAGAAGGAAAAATATAACAAAAATGGGGTATATGTTTGAAGGAATGTGTGAAAACACTTGGTATGAAATATATGAATTCAGTAGTAAGAGCTCAGAGAGAATTTATATATTATTTCTCAAGGTACAAAAACTGAGTTAGGCTAAACAAAAAATGATATTCCACAGGAACATGTGCATTTAACTGAAAGTTTTGATACGCATCCGATAACTATTTCAGATCACATGCCAATGTTTGTTTGTGTCTTTTGGCTTTTTCCCGGTTAGGGGTCGCCACAGCGGAACTCCGGTCTGCTAATGATTGGTAGTGGATTTGTACGTACCGGGTTACCAGCCCTGACGCACAACCTTCAACGAAGGCACGCCCCATTCACATATGCCTCCACACAGAACGGGACAACGTCTTGCTATGAGGCGACAATGCTACCGCAGCACCACCACCGCAGATAATAACTAAAATAAAAATGGAAGGTCATGAGATAAGAAGGTGACACTGGCACTTCCCCACCTGTCTGCTAAATAGAGAGAAATTTAATGAATGGGTAGTGGAAATTATTTGGAAGTTATTAGGGAAGAAAAACATTTATTCAGAAAATATAGCTAGGGAGTGGGATAAAATGAAAATGGATTCTGTAAATAGGGTAGAAATAAAAGAAAAGAGATATAGTTAAGAAGTAACAACAATTATTTAGAGGGACTGACAAAAGTTAAAAGTTAAAGTACTGCAAAATTGGGGGAATCTCACAGAAAAAGAAGAGGCACAATTTCAGAGTGCTAAAGAGAAAATACAGGACTACCTTGATAATATGCATGAGTTTAGAAAGATTGCTGTTAAACAATGTATTTTTGATAATAACTCCAGAGCACAAAAGCTTTTATCACAATGACTTGGACAACAGAAAGTAGAAAGGGTTGTTGGCAAGCTTGGGGAGCCTATAACAAGGAAATTAACCAGAAATACTATAGAGGTATTAGAAATATTTTGCAAATTTTATGAAAATCTGTATAAAGCACAGAAATGTAGAAATCAACAAAAGGTATAAATGGAAATGTTTACGGAAGAATTAAATTACCAAGGCTAGAGGTAAATGAGGCTCAATTACTAACAGGATAGGAGGAGATCAGATAAAAATGGTGATGTACAACCAATCTACAAGAAAGTCTCCATGAATAGATGGTATTCCTGTGGAAGTCTGGAAGAAAGTGGTAAAGATCTGGGAGATTTTAACAGTATTTTAAAAGAAGGAGAAGCACCAACATTCTGGAAGAAATTTGTGGTGGCTATAACACCTAAACATAGTAAACACCCAGCAGATTCAGCTTCATATAGGCCCACTTCAATTCTAAATAATGATTATAAAGTGTTTATATTTACAATAGTTATAAGAACGAGAAGGGTAATATCAAAATTGATAGATATGGATCAATGTGGTTTTGTGGAAGGGAGGCAACCATTTGACAACATTAATAGAACAATGATGATCCAGAGGGATGCAGACTGTAAGAAAATACCACTGTTGGTGGTGGGTCTTGATGTAGAAATAGCATTCAATAGAGTAAGCTGGGATTTTATGAGTAAGGCAATGGAAACATTTGCCTTCCCTGATAAAATAAGGTTGACTAGGAAGACATATGTGGGATTGGAGGTGATTAAAGTGGGGGATGGTTTTCTCTGATAAGTTCTGTTTGAGCACAGGAACTAGGCAGGGGTGTCCTCCTTTCCTTTGTTATTTGCATTTTATTTAGAACCATTGGCAAAGCAAATAAGGGACTCAGAAATTCAAGGATATATTTGGTGTGGTAATCAAAAAAAGTTAACTTTATTTGCAGACAATATTATTTTGTACCTGATAAAAACAGAAAATTACATTTTAGTGTTGTAGAACATTCTGAGATAGTTTGGGGTCTTCTGGGGATACAAAATAATGAAGATAAAACAAAGGCAATAAATATAAACTATGTATCCACACACACAAATTGTTTCAGCAATACCCACAGGGACATAATCAAATTAAGTTATGTACCCACACACATAAATTGTTTCAGCAATACCCATATTTATAGAGACATGATAAAATGAAGTACTTAGCAATATGGATAAAAAAAAGATTGTGTTATGGTAGCTAGACAAAAGATAATACAAAAATTGAGAAACTGGAAACTCTTGCCTACAGATATGGACATGAATATACAAGCAGCAAAATATATTCATAAAGTAGCAGAAAATATTCTAAAGAACTAAGCCAACAAGGGAATGGAGAAAGGAAATCCTGCAATAGGGCTGACTGCAAATAGGGATACAGAGAATAGACAAGACAGCGCTGAAACTTACTGAAAAAACTGGCAAAGGAACCAAGGTAATGGGAGCAAATAATTAGCGAGAGAAGGATAATAGAATGGGAACAGGCCAAGACTTAATTTGGACTGCAGGCTAGAGATTGACTTCCCTTTCAAGGACTGATATCAGAGTATAGACAAAGAGAAAGGAATAGGGGGATCCTAAGTGAAAAAACAGCACCAGTAGAGTTTTTAGCAGAATTTAGAATGGAATCTGATGCTTAAAAAGGGATATACAATATTTCATGATAACTATAGGAATCAATCAGAGGAGGTTAGAAAGGAATGGGAAGAGAGACTGGGTAAGCAATTCACAGGGGAGGATATTATGTATAGCCCCCAAATATGCAATAAAGTCTAGATATAGGATATAGGACCTTTGCTTGGAAGCATTTGCATAGGTATTTTTTTACCCCAAGGAGACTCCAAAGAAATTTTCCTCATGTAGATTACAAATGTTCTAGGTGTGATGGGGATGAAAGAGGTAAGTGGGAACATATTTTTGGGGGTGTAATGAGTTGGAAGAGGTAACTGGGAACATACTTTTGTGAATGTAATGAGTTGGCAGACTTAAATCGCTGAGTAAATTGGGCCTATATTAGAAGCACGAAAATGCTTCTAAGCAAATACGGAAACAGCGACACATATTCATCGAATCACATTTAAGAGATTCGATGAATATGTCATAGGGCAAGGAGATGGTTGGCCAACTTCACAGACTTGCCCTTTCCTTCCCTATAGTGCAATCCCAGAGTTGGTATATTTAGTTAGGGGGGTGTGGAGGGGCAGAGCCTCCCATGTTAGGGGGTGTGAGGAGCAAAGCCCACCCACCTGTTTATGATGTTAAATAATTTTTATTTTAGCAAATGGCCACATAAGTTTTTTCCCTATGGAAAAATTTGCTTCCGTGGCTGTTCATTATTTTTAGGTTTCGTGCATTATGTGTCGACTTTTATGTAGTCGCACATATGCACTTTCATTCTTATAATATAGACCCGAATAAATTGGTGTAACTAAAGAAATTATTATTATTATTTTTTTTTTGAGCTGTGATAACAGAATCAGAACTGACTAGACATAGTAAGGCCTTGTTGAGTTTAATTCTGGTTATTGCCAAAAAAAGCAATTACTAGAAAATAGAAATCAAAGTATAAACCAACCATACTAGAAGTAGTGGATATAGTAACAGATGTAGAAGAACTGGAAGTTGGAGCTTTAGAAAAGGGAGGAGCAAATTACATATAAAAAATGAGAATTGTGAGAACAATATATGAATAATAATGTTTTGGAGGAGGAATGAGGTTTAGTAAAAGGCAGGAATTGAATGGGCTATGTAATGTTTGATTGACAATGACTGTACAGAAGATTGTAGTGATGTATAATGTTTGCAACTGAAAATAAGTCAATATGGTTTGTTTTCAGTTATATAAAACTACGATTACCTATGTCATAAGTGATAATTCAATGAAGATGTTTCTTGTTTAAAAAAAATAATAAAGTTTTGACTGAAGATCACAGAAAAAAATTACATGCAGCATACAAAACACAAAGCTGTTTGCTCACAGAATTTCTCAGGCATCAAAGTAGAATGGGAAGCACTCAAAAGCACTGAAGAGAGCTCATAACAGTGCTTGCTTTATATGGGACTGTCACACTACACCCAAGGTTTGAGAGACTAACAGTGCTAAACCAGCCCTGTTTTTCATAGGGAGTGGGGTAGAGATGATGAAATATCTAGCAGTGAAAAGATTTATTTTACAGTAACTCTTCCTGAAGAAAAAAGCTGTATCTTATAGCTTAGTGCAATGTCAGAAATTATCTTAGACAAACAAACAGCAATTAGTAAAAGATATACCTTAGAGAGATATCATGTCCTTATGAAAATGTGTTAAGCTCTACAAACATAAAAAATATACAGCTCTGAAGCTCTTATAGTAGATATGCAATGCTTGTATGTTAATGTTTATGAACATCAATACAAATTTATTATATTGACTACTATGCTACGTATTCACTGACATTACTTTATAAAAATTGTTATTGCAAATATTGATTGTATTAAATGTGTTACCATGGATCTTTTCTTCCCGGGTCTCCACTGAAAAAGGGCACATGTGTCCAGTCAGACTTTCCCAATAAACAAATGTTAATAAATAGACAGATAGATAGATATATAAGACTACCAATATCCACCTCTTTCAGATCAGAAATATTATTGGCATTGCAAAGCAGGTTGAAAAGAGGCTTTGTCATAGAGTGCAACACAAAAAACAAATCTAATTTAGGAAAGACATGTTTTCCAGAATAGTTAAAGTGAAGAACATCTTCAAAGCACAACTAGCCCATGGGAAGGTAATTTAAAAAAGGTCTCATGGAAAACAGGCTGATAAAGGAAAACAAATTTTAAAAGAAGAGTAAGATAGCTCTATATGAAGAAAGTAAGAAAGATATTAACAACATAAGAAAGCTGAACTTCAAGTGGTAACAACTCCTTTCTAATACATGAATATTAGTGAAAACATTTCTTATATTCAAATAAACAAGGCTTCTAGATTTTTGTTAGACTTACCACTTGAGAAGAAAATGAATTCCTTTTAGGTATTACAATTTCAGTCTCAAAGCTATTTACTATGGAGAGGCTAGTAGGCCTTCATGTCTCTGTTTTAGTGTCAGGGTCACCAAATGAACCCTGGTTACCTGGTTCACAATCAAGACTAACTCTCACCCTCTATGCCATGGAACCAAGCATGCCCATGATAAATTGATATAAACTTCTCCATGACATTTTCACTCTATGAATTGTTACTTGAACTTGGGAGACCGAACTTTTATTAGTGAGAAATCCACTATGTTTTGTAAGATCAACAGCAGATAGATGTCCAACAACATCTTGAGAGGTAAACAGACTAGTACAGTTGTGTAAGTAATCTTACTATAACAACAATTGTTCAAATAGATCACTATTGCAGTATGCTAAGCTATATGGGACAAATCCTGCCAAACACTGGATGACTGTCCAGTTTCCAAAGTTTTAGGCCACCTTTCTACACACCCTAACTACTATACAGCTCAAGCAGAGTGGTATAAAGTCATTGGTTAGGCTGCCAAACCTTCAGAGCTTACTAGCCTCAGGACAAGGGAGGTTAGAACCCTGACAGATAAGTATATGCTAGAAGAAAGGGAAAGGAACATGTCCACACCCTGGCATAAGAAGGGGGCTGGAGGAAGTAAGAGTGTTACTACTGCAACTATGATCTATTTCAACATCAACTCTAATGGCAGAATTACTACCACAACTGTACTACATTCATCATTAGATCATTGTTGCAGCAGCCTAAACTATATGGGACCAAAGCTTAAAAAGGGAGGAGGAAGAAGGATCAGAGTCTAGGAGCCCTATGAGAATAGTCCTAGAAAAGCATGCTCTGGACCCAGAAAAATAATCTAGTTTGAAGCTCTTGGTAAAGCTGCACACATATGATCAAGTATATTCCTATAGTCCACTCCTTTCCAAAAAAAAAAGACAAAGAAGTAGCCAAACCCTGACAGAGTGGGCCTTGACCTTGCCTGGAAGTGTCTTGTTATGGTGAAAATAACAAAAAGCAATAGTATGAGGTAACCATTTAGAAATGGTCTGTTTTGATACTGACTGTCCCTTTTTCCTTTTCATAGAGAAATCGTTGATTAGAATTCCTGAAGGTTTTTGTCCTGTCAATGTAGTATCCAAGTTGCCTTTGGACATCTAAGGATTGTCAAATTCATTCTCCCTATTTTTGGTTCTGGTTGGAAATCAGGGAGAAAAATAGCCTGCCTCACAGTAAACTCTGAAACCATTTTAGATATAAAAGAAGGATTTGTTCTGAAAGTAACCCTATCCTTGTAAAAGATTAGATAGAGCTGACTCATCATAATACCTTGTAACTCAAACACTTTTCTTGCAGAAGTCAGAGCAATGAGTAACACTATTTCCTAGGATAAGAACTTCAAATCAGCCTCATAAGCAGGTTCAAAAGGAAAAAGGGTAAGTTTCTCTAATACAAAATTAAGATCCCACGAAGGAGCCATCTCTCTCCCAGATGGAAGGATATATAGTTTACTCCTTGTATCTCTGTACATTGTGTGCATGTATATTACATGTACATTTTTATGTTTTTATTCCAAGAGACATTTCTCCCCAGGCCTCTGCTGAAAAGGCCCAGTCAGACTTTCCCAGTAAACAAATACAAATAAATAAAAACTGTTTGACTTGAGACAGGGTGGAAAGCAGACTCTGTGGGCAGACAAGTAGAGATGGGTGAGAGGTGAATCTTAATACAAGAGTAAGAATGGCCAGAGGATAATAGCTCGAATACCACAGAACCTGAGGCGTCTGGATCTTTAAAAAATCCTGATTATCCTGTTTCTTGCTTTTGTACCAGCAAGAAAACCTCTTCCCCTTAGTCAAATATGATTTCTTAGTAGCAAGTTTCATAGCCTCCTTTATACCCCTCTGGACAAATTCATACATAAAAGTGGGACAAATGCCCAAAAATAGGGACAGGGAAGTAAATATTGTGGGAAGAAATAGCCAGGGAATTGTTATGTTTAGGCTTGTAAAGGCCCTAGGGCCGATAGAATAGTACCAGCCTATGAACCTATGAACCCTTATGAACTTAGAAAATTAATAGAATAGCAAGTTTTGCATTAGCAAGAATTTTCTGACAGGTATAAAGTCTGAAACTCAAATGTCTGTCATTATTTTCCTAACCTCAGTCATTAATGATTTGACATTAATTTGACGAAAAAACACAATTTTATGAAAAATGGAACAAAAACAGGCAAAAATATGGACATTCTGTGAAAATCTACAGTTGAGAGGTATGGCCTCCTTTAATACCTGCACATCCTCAGAAAACAGATGCCTAAAAGTTATTAAAATTTCATCATCTAGGTTGTGAGTTGAAGAAATTGAAAATTGGAGTATATCAAACAACCCCTGTCCTGTGTTAAATCCATCTTGTCCGGAAGCTTGTGGCAATTGCTTTTGGCCAGTAGGAGAAGAAGGGATCAAACAGGAGGTAAAGTTATATCTGTAGATTTCTAATGAAACTTCAAAAGAACCCTGGTTATCATAGGAAAGTGTGGAATAGCATGCAGGGACATCCCCATCCATGGGAATGAAAAAGCATCTCCCATCCCAGATTCTGTGCAGAGTCCTGGAGCAGAATTACTTAACTGTCTATTGTGAATGAAGGCAAACAAATCAACTTGAGCTGGTCCACACAACAGGATAAATTCCTGATGGACCCTTGGATGCAAATTCCAA
The DNA here is from genome assembly GCF_019279795.1 of Protopterus annectens. Classification (NCBI taxonomy): domain Eukaryota; kingdom Metazoa; phylum Chordata; order Ceratodontiformes; family Protopteridae; genus Protopterus; species Protopterus annectens. Next base: position 1,353,934,032 of record NC_056735.1, on the reverse strand, counting down.
TGGTGGGTGTCTGTCCTGGTCCTGCTAAACTTGTATGCATTAACATTCAGCTTTGATGGGATGTAAGTAGCTTGGAAGGTCAGACTGTACTGAGTTGCTAGTTCCCATGATGTCACAGCTTGTCTAAAAAAAGTGGTAGGATCAGTTTCCCTATTCAGTTTACATACCACATCATTGTGGTGTTGTCTGTGATTACCAGTAGAAGGCATGGAATTCAAAGTTGGTTCACAGATTTAAGAGTATTTATCAGTGCCATCATTTCCTTGACATTTGTGTACTTAGATATGTCCTGCTTACTCCACAGACCCTGAACTTTATCTCCTTGGATACAAATCCCCAAACAAAGACAAAGGCATATGTGGTTACTGACTGAGAATGGGCTGGAAGTGAAAAAGAGAGACCTGGGCTGAGAGATAACTGAATAACTCACCAGAGTAACTCCCTTTTCGCAAATCCCCGCACTGTGATTTGAAATGATATAGGGTGTTGGCATTGGGTCCAAACTCATTTGATAAACCACTGCATTTTCCTCATGTGAAGTCTGACCAAAGGAATCATTAGAAATGTAGAAGGCATGAAACCTAGAATCCTGAGATAGTCCCTGGCTGATGTCACAGTCCAGTTGGAGAATATAAGAAACTGTTCTTTATAACTTTCCACTTTGTCCTGAGGAAGAAAAGACATCATGAGTGATATATCCTAGAGACATCCCAGAAACACTGTCCTGTGAGATGGAATGAGAGAAGATTTCTCTACGTTTACCTGAAAACCCAGATTGAGAAAAAGTTTTTTTTACCCAAGCCAGATGCCATAAACACTCTACAGGTAAAACACACATAGGGGAGTTTTAACATAGCAACATGTAAGGGAATCAGTGGCAAGGTAGGAATGGGGGAGATAGAACTTTATTACTCTTTAATATAAGACTAGGTATAAGCAAATAACAGGAGGATAAAAGAGAGAGGGGTATACAGATAGTTGAGTGAGGAGTACATGGCTTGGTGAATAAATCAAGGAAGGGAAGAGAGAGAGATGTTTAAGGTGAGAAATGAAGAGGCATTGGGATGGGATTGCTTTAATTAAGATAAGGGGCTAATATGGAAAGTTAAGCTGGGCCTAAAAGAAGGAAATAACTAATATGTGGCACTGCCAGTAAGCCCAACTTAACCCAGAGACCAGCAACTGTTGTAATGGTTGAGGGTAGGCAGGCTGTGGACTCCAAATTAAATAACAGATCTCATAACCTTTGAAGCAATTTTCAATAGGCTGTATATGATTAAAAGGGGGTTATGTTAGAATAAGGGAAAACAGTCAAAGAGGTGATTTGAAAGGGAATGTGGGAAAAAAAGCATGTACAAAAAATGATGATGGCAATAAAAAAGATAGGTAGATAGAGCAGAAGACAAAAGCAAATTCTAAACACGAGAAATGAGAAGGATAGGGTGCATAGCAGAATGAGCTAGGACAGAAATTGTTAAAAATAGAGAAATCTTAAAGGTAGCCATCCTGGATGAAAACTAACTAAATAAACAGAGAAAAGGATTATTTAATATATTAAGAAAGCAATGATAGATATAATAACATTGGAAGTATCTCATCTTAATGTGGCTGAGCACAACAAACTAAACAGAGGATGTATTGTGTATTAGTGGAAGTAGCATGGGAGGGAAAGAAAAGAACAGGGATGGTTATATAAGCAAAGAAGAGTTTATCACTAAAAATCCAGGCAAAATTAAAAGATGAAAAAGGGACCATGGCATGGATCAGGGGGTGGATAACACATGAGAAGGTTACAATATCCTAAACACTGAAAGGGCTGAGAGGCTTATTAACAAAAATAATAGCAAATCAGGAAGGATGACTGGGTATGATAATGAGGGATTGGAATTGCATTGATAACAAAGATGAAGTAAGCAGAAGCCCTAGGAAACAAAGACTGATTAAGAACAGCAAACATAAAAAGACATAAGGTGTGGTTGTTCATAGACAGGATATATATTACACAGGAGGATCGGGAGAGTTATCAGGGTCAGCAATAAGACAATAGTATTTACAGATCATGTATTGGTAAAGGCAGGGATTCAAGGGATGATGGAAGGATGTCTGGAAAGTAATTGGACAATTCCTAGTTATATGCAAATAATATGAAGGAGAAAGAGTGGCTGGAAAGAAGATTACAGGAGGTGGATTTAGTGGTAACAGAATAGTATGAGGTGGAATGGGACAGAAGCAAAAATGGATAAGGGAAGAAGAAATAAGTATTTGCACAAGGAACAGGAAGAAGCAGGAGTTAAATAAAATAAGAAAAATGCATGGGGAATTAGGAGAACTACAGAGTTCAAGGAACAGTTGGAGAACAAAGAAAGGAAGAGGGAAGGACATTTCAGGAAAGATATTCAGCATGACTATGACAGAAGATTAATGTTTAAGTTGGCTATGGTAGAAAGAGTATACTTTAGTAATACATCACAATCAGTCAAGGTGCTAGTGGTGCATCATGGGCAACAGATAGTAGAAAGGGGAGATTACAGGATACGAGCCCCAGTATCACAAAAAGAAGTGAAAACATTACATGGTATCTTACAAATTTTCAGGAAATAATATGAAGACCTTTATAAGGAAGATAAAGATGAGAGTTTAGGAGAAGACTGGTGGGAAGGAACAGAGTTGTCACCGATAGATTCAGATCTTTTAAAGGTAATGGAAATGGATATAATGGAAGAGTAGGTTGAGGAAGCATTACGTAGGCTGGTAAGAAATAAATCACTGGGACCAGATGGTCTATTGGTAAAAGTATGGCTTCTAATAAAGGACCTAATTCAAGAGAGGTGAAGCAGGAAGTTTATAGGACTAATGAATGGATGGAGCCCACCATCATCCTAGAGGGAAGCATTTGTCTCAGTTATACACAAGGAAAGGAAAGACCCTGTCCTGCCATTCTCCAACAGAGTCATATACTTTATTATCATGATTTAAAATTGATGTAAGAGTACAAAAGCAAACAGATTTGAGAAATAGTGGCATAAATAATACATGGAAGCCAATGTGGATATGTGGGAGAACAACAGACAGTGGGTAAACTTGAACCTTTGTTACATTCCTTTCCAATTAAACCCTCTTATCCTAACATTCTTATTTTATTTGCCAATGGTTCCAGACAGATTGCAAAAAGTAATAATGATAAGGGGCATCTCTGTTGTGTTCCCCTAGTCAAAATCACCAATTCTAATAATCTTGTCCTGACCTTTACTCTCACTATCACTCCTCCATATATCTTCTTAATCATCTCTATTATACATTCTTTGGCATCTTCTCCTTCTCCAACAGCCAAAATAAATATGCCCATCTTACTCTATTTAACACTTTCTCAACATCTGGGAGCCTCAATATTTATTGCTCTTTTTCTTTACTGTGCATCCTTCATTATCAGTAATATACATTTTATTTCATCTCAACTCCAAATGCATATCCAACTGACTTACACCTAGCTTCCACTCACTACCACATATACTACTCACTCAGTCTCCTTTCTTAATCCTCTATCTTCCCCCTCCATCCCATTAGCCCTTCTAGCTTGTTCCACCCTCGTGTGGAGCTTCTGATTTATATCTGAGTTTAGTGCAATATTTGTATATAAGATTTAGGTATATTAGTTTAGAACAGTATCCATTTGAGCTTAGTACTGTCTGTATATATATCCTACCTTTATTCCTAGCCTTTAGCTAGATATTGGTATATCTGTTCATTACTATGTTTCATATTGTATGTATAGCTAATGGTTGCTGCAGTATTGGAGGGCGTTCAGCAACTGCAGCTGAAAGCCTTCCAGGTATTGCAGCTGAAAGCCCTCCAGGTGTAGCATCTCAAAGCCACTGAAGACCTGATCACTTTGAGTCCCCCCTCACTTGTGTGAGCAAGGAATCCTCTCACTCCAGCTAAAAGCAAAGAAAAATCTAACCAGCAATCATCCAAAAATAGACTGCAGCCCTTGGTTTAACTCCAGGAACTTTGTTGTTGCCGCTTGTGTAATAGCCACTGAGGACCTGATCGCTTTGGGTCCCCTCCCCCCACTTGTGTGAGTAAGGAATCCTCTCACTCCAGATAAAAGCAAAGAAAACTCTAACCAGCAGTCATCCAAAAACAGACTGCAGCCCCTGGTTTAACTCCAGGAACTTTGTTGTTGCTGCTTGTGTAGTGTAGGTGCCAGCTTTTGTAACTACTGTTATACCTTGTTAAAATCTGTTACAGTCAGCTAGAGGGTATACCCCAGGAGCAACAGCTGCAAACCTACTTCCTCTTAGCCCACCCTCACCCCTTTCATCCGTTTCACAATTGATAATTTGTTGTATGTTAGCCTTCAGTCCCTCCTCCTCAATACTTGTTCTTAACATTAAACAGAGGTGCAAAGTCTCCAGCTGCTTTTATCTTTAGCTACATTGTGTGCAGCAAACAATGAGCAAAGGGGAATACAAATATAAAAGAGAATAAAATCTGCCATTGCAGACCAGTAAGAAGCATACAAATTCCACCTGTGGTGTATTCCTACAAATAGTTTTTCTTGGATAAATCTTCCAGTCCTTGAACAAGGGTGCCTGTATGTTTACCTTATTTCCTTGGCTGTCCTTGATAATTAGGTTAAGCAGAGTCCCTTGGATTCTCCCCTGCTACTTTAAATTCCAATTGAAGGTTTCCCTCCCTTCCCCCACCCCCCAAGTGATTGCTCAGGTACAACACACCAAAGGTTTTAAAAACACTGGATGCCATTTTGCTCTAATTGCAGCTGAAAGCCCTCCAGGTGTAGCATCTCTAGTAAGTGATAGTATTATTTTTTTTCTTTTTCTCAATGTATTCCACACTGTAAACTCACTGTCCCTGCAAAGAGTAGTACAGTAATTTCTCTCTAAGGTAGATTTCCTTTTATTTTTTTATTTTTGCTGGTATAGTTTATATTTGGATATTAGAAGCTTATGTTTTTGTTTTTGCTTGCTCCCAATTTCAGTAAACCTGATTCAGAGTTCCTCTAAATTATAGTGCTTAAGGTAGAAATACTCTTTCTTTTTTACTCCAAATGTTTTTTATTAATTTTTCAAATAATTCTATTGTATAATAATCTTAATACATTTTCTGATAAGTAAAACAGTATGATTAACTATATACAATATTTACAGTTAGCCTGAAATTAAATTATTATATTGATCAGTCTAGTCAGAGTAACATCATATTAATGAGAGATCATTTGTTCCTTTTTCTTTCACTCTCATTAAGAGTTTAAATTCAAGTTTAGTGTCTCAATAAGTGATAGTATTTTTCCCATGGATTCTTGTTCCATAGTCTTGGTGCTATTCTTAGTTCTTTTACTCTGGTTTCCAGTAATGCAGTTTCCTTCAATATTAGCAGAAATTTTTTAAATAATGGTTCCAGATTTGATTTCCATTTTCTGGTAATACATTTTCTAGCATTTGCTAGAATGTTCCATAGTAGGTAGAGATTGCTATTATTTAATTCTAAATTCTCATTAACATTCAACAAAATTAGAGATTTACTTACTACAAATGTATCTGAGAATATGGCTTGTATGAAATTGCTGACATCTTCCAAAAATTTTTAACGTTAATACAGTCATGAAATACATGTATCCAATCTGCTTTACAATGCTGCAAGCATCTCCAACATGTAACATTATTAGAAATATTACATTTTTTTATCTATTTGGAGTAAAAAAAGATCTATGCAAAAATTTCCATGTGTAAATTCTCCAAAATTGTATGTTGGATGTCAATTTAACAGAATTTAGTATTTTGGTTTTATTTTCCAGGGATATATTTATTGAATGACCTTTTGTTGTATGATTCCAAAATTTTTGATTGATTTTAACTTTATAATTTATTAAAATTTTATATAATTTTAATGTCAAATGTTCCCAATTTTGATTATTGCATACTATTTCATATAAATGAGTTATAAGTGTAGGTTTATCTCTAAAAGAAGAATTGTTCATTATTCTGCATAGATCTTGTGAGTATTGTAATATACTTTGTAATAATACCCAGTCTGATGTAGAGAGATTATAAGTTTTTATTATAAGTTGACTATCCAAAAAAAATGCATTGTTGCCAGCAAATTAATCGTTTCTTCTCTTTTCCCAAGTAATGAAAATTGTCCTATGCATTTTGTTTGGAAAATTTCTTGTTACATTGAAAGGATATAAAAGTTCTAGATTATATCTGTATTAGAAGTTACAAATCTTCTAAATGAATTATACATATCATTTAAGTATTTTAGATTAGTAGGTTTTGTTTTGAAGGCTAGTGCATAAGATATGCCATGGTTTATTAATATGATTGTCTATCATTAAATTCTTTAAAATGGTATTTTCATTTGAATAAATAACAGTGTGGAGAGATTTCCAGTTAGAAGAATAGCACAGATCTATCCAATTTATAAGTATTTTAGAAATGGAGGCTCTAATATAAGTTTCAATATCCGGGAAATTGATTCCACCTAGTTTCCATGGCCTAATGTGGTGTGTATAAGCTATTCTGTTTTTGTTAGGATGCCAAAGAAATCTTAACAATAATGTATTTATTTCTTTTAAAAAAATATTTGTCTGGTATTACTGGAATAGCTTGTGCTATATATATAGGATTTTTGGAAGTAATATCATTTTTATTACTTGCAATCTATCTTCAAATATTATATATATTTTGTTCCATTTTATTATATTTGACTTTATTGTGTCTATGATTTCCCTGTAATTTATATTTACATTTTTTTCTAATGTTGTACTTAATGTTATACCTAGATAGTTTAAAGTGAGAGATTGTTTACCAATTAAATGATTATAATTTATTTGAAAATCATTTTTTATTCAATATCATAAAATTTGATTTCTTTTTGTTAAAATGTAATCCTGAAATCGAATAAAATTTATCAACTTGTATATCTAATTCTTTTAATGAATTTTTAGAAGTAAATGTGGTTAGAAGTATATCATCTGCAAATAACATTATTTTTGAATTATATTGATTATATAAATGTATACTCTCTATATATTTTGGGATTGTTTCGTACTGAGATGGCAAATATTTCAATGGCTAATGCAAATAATATGGGGGACATGGGACAACCTTGTTTTGTGCCTTTTGTCAATATTATTGATTCAAAGGTGAAATGTTCTAATTTTACATATGCTAAATTGTTTTTATATATGTTCTTTATTAATGAAATAAAGGAGCTAGGAAAGTGATAATACTCTAATATTTTAAACAAGAAATCCCAGTTTAAGGAGTCAAAAGCTTTCTCTATATCCAATGTGACTATTAAGGCTTCTTGCTTTTCTCTAAATAGTCAATAATAGTTAGTATTCTTTGTATATTATCATAGGTGCGCCTATTATGTATAAACCCTGTTTGATCTTCATTTATAATTTTTATCATAGATTTTTTGATTCTATTGACTAGAATAGCCATAAAGATTTTATAATCATTGTTTAGTAATGAAACTGGTCTATAGGAGCTGCATTTCGATGCATCTTTATTTTCTTTTATTATAGGAGTAATTAATGAGTATCTCCAAGATGGTGGAATGGTGTTGTGTGTTTGTATTTCTATTAAGGTTTTTTGAAAGACTGAGATTATAGATGATGGAAAGATTTTGTATATTTCAGCTATAATACCATCCATTCCTGGAGATTTATTATTTTTGAATTATTTGATTTTCTTTAAGAGTAATTTGCTTTTGAAGTTCTAATTTTTAATTTTCTGGAATTGTTTTACTCAATTCGGGTTTCAAATTTAAATTAAAGTTTTTTGTTTGAGTTCCTTCCATCTTATAATGTTCTGTAAAATGGTATTTAAACGCATCTAATATATCACTTATACCTGACACTTTCTTGTTCTTCCTTCCTTCATGTATAATAGCAGTAATGTTATTTCTTTTAGATTGTACTTTAACTCTTATCGCCAAGTTATGCATATGTTTAGGAGAAACAGCATATGAGTTTAATTTTAATCTTTCTAGTGCTAGATTAGTTTTATGTGTTAGAATTTCATTAAACTTTTCATGCAGATCATTAATTTTCTTCTTATTAGTCAGTGCATTTGTTAAATTATTATTTATTTTTATGATTTGATTTTGTATGTTGAGTAATTCTGATTCCCATTCTTTTAGTTTATTTTTGTACCATGTGATCATTTTACCATAAATATAGGCTTTTGGAGCATCCCATACCATAACTAAGTTGATTTCATTAGTGAGATTAGTGTCTAGAAAGAATTTCAACTCTGTGAGTAGCCAAGGTTTAAATTCTTTTAGTTTCATAATATATGCTGGAATTCTTGTCAGTTGTATTAATTTTTTTAAAATTTTTTGAATATTAATAAAGATTGCTCTATGATCTGATAATGAACATGGTATGATTGTAAAACTATTTATCTTCGCATCAAGGTTTTGTGCAACAAAAATTTTATCTATTATTGTTTGGGTTGTAAATCTGTGATCTTGGTGTGAAAATGACAGTGAATTACTTTCTCTACATTTGAATGTATCTATTAAATTGTGATTTTCAATCTATTTTTTGAGTAGCTTTGCTATAGGAGTTATACGTATATTTTTTTTGTTGGTGGTCTCTGAATTATCAAGAATGCAATTAAAGTCACCACCTAATATCAAGCTACCTTTATATGTTTTACTAATAAAGTCTAGATGTTTCTTTGTCATACTTTTTCCTATTCCTGGGAACCAATAAAGATTTACTAATGTCCAGATTCTATTATTGAATTTTATTATAACAAGTGTTATAAGCCCCTCTTTATCTTCATAGCTATAAAGAATTTGGGGATTAATGATGTTTTTTCTCCATAGTATCCTAACTCCTCTAGTTTTGGTTTTATATGATGATTGCGCTATTGTTGTATACTCATTTGGATTCCATAAATGCTTTTCATCATATTTAAAGTGAGTCTCTTGAAGAAATATTACTTGTGCTTTGTTTAATTTTAAATATTTTAGTAGGTTTGATCTTTTCTTTGGATTATTTAAACCATTTATGTTCAGTGAAAGTAGTGTTAAGTCCATGTTTGTTGTTGAGTTTCATGCTTGCTAATATTTATATTAATATTCGAGTACATTTATAGTATTGCATTTGGAACAAAATTCTTCTTATTTCATGTAACATAAATAGACTGAATCTTTTTTGTAATACTTTTATATTGATGTTCATTTCAGGTCATAATAAAAAAAGTGTAAAATGATTTAAGTAAAATTATTTTGATTATTATAATCTTTTCTTTCAACCTTCCCCCCATCACACATTGAATGATATACATTCCTAATCTGATAGACATAAACAAAATATCTACCAGATTAACCCTCATGTTTGGTAGACAGATTTCCTCATGCTCCATTCTTGTATTCTTAGAGACCTTTGAAATTATAAACTAGTATATGTTGAATGATATTTATGGTTCTACATATTATATACATAGTGAAACACATAAGTAATTGCAGGCTATATACATATATATATAGATACATTCCTTATTATGAACATTTAATAACATGTTAATCATATGGCTAAGTATATTCATCTCAAATACGTTAAAGCAACATCCAATTGTTCTAATGTCATCTTCTTTTCCCCTTCTCTCTCTCCCTTATGTATATGAACAATTTGCAAAGACACAAACATGTATTTTATATACTATTTTCATTGAACCATTCATAGTGACTGACTGATATCGACTATTCAATCATTTCAGAATCTGATGTGATTATAGATTTTCTATATATGTACATGACAGAACTATTAACATAGTAATATATGCATCAAATGCTCAAGTTAATCATCTAATAGTAAATGATAGATAAAATCTTTTCCAAATACATATTGATTGTAATGAAATCTATTTTACATAAATACATTAAGATTTAAATAAAAAGAAAACAAAAATTCATTGAATGGTATATGTTTGTAAATTTCCCATGAATCAAGAAATTGTATTACATACACAGTTGTGATGTTTTTTACTAAAAAAAAAAAAAAAACATAATTTTTGTTAGCGCAAACATATGGTAAGCTCTACAAACTAGTTATTGTTCAAGATAATTTAATACTCATAAATTACTTATTATATCCAATGTTTCTTTGATTATTTGGTTATATACTTCAAACCCTAGTTTATAATGTATATTGGAGTCTTACAATTTTTAGTATTATTTTGTCTTTTCATATAATCCATAAGTTTAATACATAGATTTTACTACAGGTTAAAGAAACATTTTATAAACTTTTCATGTAAGACCCATCTTGTTTATTTATTCAAATGTAACAGTTTTAACTTTCTGTCAACAAAAACTATTAAACCAACTATATTTTTATTTAGGATAGGCTTACTGATTAAAAAATATCAGACTCAGAATGCCCACTGAAGCACATTGTAGTATTTCCTTTGTTGTGCAGCTTAGCTATGGTGAAGTAAATGAGTTTCTATGCATGACAAAAAGTAAATTAAGTTTCCAAATAAAAGATATAATCATAACTAGAATCAATTAAAAATTATATGTCTGTATTTGCACATGTGCACATTGTCAAATCTAGACATGTAAATGATAAACATATTTGTGTATTGTCACTATTTTTTGCTCATCTCTGTGCTTATACACATATTTGTAGATTGACACATACAGACTCATATTTCCATGTTTGAGATTTGCAGAATAAATCACTTGACTATGTTTCTCTAATTCTTACAGACTTAGTATACAGTGTTTTCCTGAACTGAGTAAACTTATTTCTTCCTATTGTTTAGCCTTGTCTTATCATTACTTTTATTATAAAGTACTTCATATTTATACCAACTAAATATTCTGAGTCTATCCAAGAGCTTCACAATATACAAGTCAATTCTGCTTTTGAAATACAATCTATTAAAGAGTTAAATCAATCTAAGAGGGATTTTCAGCATGTTTATGATTGGCAGCAGACTGCTGTTATGCCTGTCACTAACTGTACATAATGTAGCCTACTTTTCTATGTCATTGCTGTGGACAATTAAAATCATATCTGTTGTCAGTTGTAAAATATCATGTCACTGCATTTTACAGATTAACTGTCCATCAGTATTTTAAAATTGCTGGAATTTGATGTTTAAATCCACTGAAATAACTGACCACATATCCTTTGAATGTGCTATGCTAGGTGTACTGAAAGTCATAATGAGATAATAAAGTGGTAGAACAGCCCAATACATACTATAGAACTTTGATGTATATATATTTTAAATACTTGTGCCAAAAAATGTATATGCATTACAGAAACAAATTGGCTAGCAGACATTAACTGGTATGTATGACACTCTGCTGCCTATTACATTACAGGATATCCCTGTCCAGTAAGCAACAGTTAAAACTGGAATGTGTTTGATCTTTAACATCTAATTATACATTGTGCTAGTCAACCAACTATTTCATGTAAGCACATGCTAGAAGGGTGGCATCTTACAGAATTATCATTTATTGAATTAGCAAATACCTCATACACTAAAAAAAAAAAAAATCTGTTAATGGTCAGTAATCTGTCCTATACTATTTTTTTTTAACCAATACACTCATGCACCCACAAACCCACACACACACTCACACACAGACACACACACACACACACACACACACACACACACACACACACACACAGGCATGTAAATATTTTTAATTAAAACAATGTTAAAATCTGTTGCAGGGGTTTTTATAAGCAGTGCAACAGCTACAGTCAAGAAGGTGCAAATATAGCTTTTTTAGTATTATTTTGTCTTTTCATATAATCCATAAGTTTAATACATAGATTTTACTACAGGTTAAAGAAACATTTTATAAACTTTTCATGTAAGACCCATCTTGTTTATTTATTCAAATGTAACAGTTTTAACTTTCTGTCAACAAAAACTATTAAACCAACTATATTTTTATTTAGGATAGGCTTACTGATTAAAAAATATCAGACTCAGAATGCCCACTGAAGCACATTGTAGTATTTCCTTTGTTGTGCAGCTTAGCTATGGTGAAGTAAATGAGTTTCTATGCATGACAAAAAGTAAATTAAGTTTCCAAATAAAAGATATAATCATAACTAGAATCAATTAAAAATTATATGTCTGTATTTGCACATGTGCACATTGTCAAATCTAGACATGTAAATGATAAACATATTTGTGTATTGTCACTATTTTGTGCTCATCTCTGTGCTTATACACATATTTGTAGATTGACACATACAGACTCATATTTCCATGTTTGAGATTTGCAGAATAAATCACTTGACTATGTTTCTCGAATTCTTACAGACTTAGTATACAGTGTTTTCCTGAACTGAGTAAACTTATTTCTTCCTATTGTTTAGCCTTGTCTTATCATTACTTTTATTATAAAGTACTTCATATTTATACCAACTAAATATTCTGAGTCTATCCAAGAGCTTCACAATATACAAGTCAATTCTGCTTTTGAAATACAATCTATTAAAGAGTTAAATCAATCTAAGAGGGATTTTCAGCATGTTTATGATTGGCAGCAGACTGCTGTTATGCCTGTCACTAACTGTACATAATGTAGCCTACTTTTCTATGTCATTGCTGTGGACAATTAAAATCATATCTGTTGTCAGTTGTAAAATATCATGTCACTGCATTTTACAGATTAACTGTCCATCAGTATTTTAAAATTGCTGGAATTTGATGTTTAAATCCACTGAAATAACTGACCACATATCCTTTGAATGTGCTATGCTAGGTGTACTGAAAGTCATAATGAGATAATAAAGTGGTAGAACAGCCCAATACATACTATAGAACTTTGATGTATATATATTTTAAATACTTGTGCCAAAAAATGTATATGCATTACAGAAACAAATTGGCTAGCAGACATTAACTGGTATGTATGACACTCTGCTGCCTATTACATTACAGGATATCCCTGTCCAGTAAGCAACAGTTAAAACTGGAATGTGTTTGATCTTTAACATCTAATTATACATTGTGCTAGTCAACCAACTATTTCATGTAAGCACATGCTAGAAGGGTGGCATCTTACAGAATTATCATTTATTGAATTAGCAAATACCTCATACACTAAAAAAAAAAAAAATCTGTTAATGGTCAGTAATCTGTCCTATACTATTTTTTTTTAACCAATACACTCATGCACCCACAAACCCACACACACACTCACACACAGACACACACACACACACACACACACACACACACACACACACACACACACACACACACAGGCATGTAAATATTTTTAATTAAAACAATGTTAAAATCTGTTGCAGGGGTTTTTATAAGCAGTGCAACAGCTACAGTCAAGAAGGTGCAAATATAGCTTTGAAATCAGAAGCTTTTGGAAGATAAAATATATTCTGTACATAAAATTCCAAACATTTTCCTGACCATTTCCTGAATGTTTTGAACATTAATAATCAGCGTGTTATCAGTTAGAGGGTGCTTGTCACTTTAATACTAACAGGAAGTGTACAGCTGTATTGACGTGAAAACTCTTGGTATCTTGACTAACAGTTTATACACTGAATCCCTGCCACTCACCACTCTGTAAAAGTAACTGTTCTTATTTATATTTCAAATTTAGTGATTTAGTTCGTGTACTAGTATAGTGGGCTTTTTTCACATTGAATTTTATAGTTGCTGTAGTCCGATAAAGCTGAATGTGTTCATACTATTTTTTCCTTTTTCTTACTCTCTCCCTAGTAAGACTATACTGTATTCTGTCCTCTTTCTCTCTCTCTTTTATATCATCGTATCCTTGTAGAGCGTGAGTGCAAGCTATTAGTGTTACTGTGGTGGTGAATGATTACAAGGACGCTATTCATGTGTTCACAAATGTGTTTGACTGTGAAATGAGCTTGCGGCTTCTTGTAAACAGCCGTTATTTATTCATATAATCGTCAGACAGTTCGTGTAAAGAAAAAAAAAGAGAGATGATGCATTTAAACTGTAACAATAAAGTGTTTAACACCGATCAGTTATATATCTACCGTATTTATATTTGTTTACCGATACCTACTGCTTATTGCTTAATATCTTGTAGCCACACGAAACCCAATGGTTACACACCATCTATAAGAGCGGCATGTCAGTATTTCTTAACGGAGACACCCAGATCATTCACTGCTCTTCTCCTTCCTCTCCCCACCTCCCGTTCTCAATTCTATCCCATCAAGACAATCTATTAAGTAATTAAAATGAGCTTTTTGAAATAAACAATCCCTACAATATTAGACATTTAAATTTGATATGAGTGTCGTTGTGCTAACCACTTGACACAAGCAGCCTCATCCTGTAGTAAGTAGAGTTGAAGCATCACTGTATTAAAAAAGAAAAACAGAAGAATTATAAACAATATTATGCAAACTGAGACAACTAAAAAAAGTAAATGTACATACGTTTTGGTTTCAGTTTCCTTTAGTATATATTTCACTTTTTAGTAGAATATTTGAGAGTATTTAAACTTGTTGCATTTTTTATTTCAGTTCTTTGTTTCTTCTTCTTTATATCAGTCCAGGAATTTTTTTCTTGGGATCTTTTCAGTGAGTTAGATGTTGACCAGTCCATTTCTTCTGGAATTGTAATTATATTATTGTTCTTGATAAAAGAAGATGCCTCATCTATGTTGTCAAAGGTTCTCATTTCATTTGAGTAAAGAATCTTGATTTTTGCAGGGTATGCAAGTTGAGCTTTGATTTTGTTTTGTTTCAGGAATTTTACAAATGGCCATGCTTTCTTCCTTAAACCTAGAACTCTAGTTGAATAGTCATTATCAAATCTTATTTGGTGTTGTTTATACTTTAAAGGACTATTCCTCCATGCTGACTTTAGTATATGTTTTTTATCAAGGTATGATAAAAACTTTATTACAATGGATCTAGGAGAAGTATTAGGAGATGATGATACAGGTTTTCCTATGGCTCGATGAGCCCTTTCTATGCCATTTGACAGTCCTTCTTTTAGGTCTAAGAATTCCGGCAACCAGGAATTTAAAAATAAAATAATGTCCTCACCCTCAGCTTTCTCCGGAAGAGCAAATATTCTAATATTTGTGCGCCTTTCTCTGTTTTCTAAATCATCTATCTTGTTGATTAACCAGTTATTTTGTTGTAAGAGAAATTCACTTTGGTTCTCTTCTTCCTTCAACTTTCCATCTATATCGGAGAGAGATGTTTCAATGTCCATTATTTTTGTTTGTTGCTGCTGTAATAATTCTTTAAAGACATCTGTTTGTTTTTGGCAGTTCTCTCTTAGATTTTCAAGGTTGCCCTTAAAATTATCCATTTTCAATGACAGCTCCTGCAGTACAGAGGACATCAATTGGATTTCCTTCTTCAAGGCTGTTTCAGAGTGTGAGTTCTTTGAGTTACTCATTTCCAAGTGGCTATAGTAGTCTCCAGATTAATTTGGCAGGAAAATATTGACAAAAAGCTTTCAAAATTAGTACACTATTAGTTCATAAGATTATCAATAATAGTTGGATATTTTTGTTCGATTAAATTAATTATTTTCCTGTTATTTGAACTAGTTTTGTGGCACTCTAAAAAAATGCTGCTATCAGTTAGCCATTCAGGCTCTGCCCCCTACTCTTTCTTTTTTAAGTGCTGAATGATATGTATGGTAAACTGGTGAAACTGCTACATTTCTGCAATATTGTCTGGTATGGTAAACTGCTGAAACTGCTACATTGTTGCAATATTGTCTGGTAATAGTATATTCCCCCTAGTTTCACTGACTGCTGCTACTGAATATTCTGTTTCTGTAAGATAAACATAAATTGTAAAGTGCAGAATGATATTTATGGTAAACTGGTGAAACTGCTACAGAGTTGCAATATTGTCTGGTAATAGGATACTCTAATAAATTATACTGACTGCTGCTGAATAAGACAGGTTGCATAGTCTGAATGTGTTTCTTTTGATGACTTTTAATAGGCTATGTTCACTTGCTCTGCTTTCTGTACAATATTTACGATGGTTGTGCTTATATTGATGTCCTTATTTTATTGCTTTTAGTCTTACATTCTTTCCTTTTCTCTTCTTTGCAACTTTTAGAGCCACTGAGGACCTGATCGCTTTGGGCCCCCCCCCCCCCACTTGTGTAAGCAAGGAATCCACTCACTCCAGCTAAAAGCAAAGAAAACTCTAACCAGCAATCATCCAAAAATAGACTGCAGCCCCTGGTTTAACTCCAGGAACTTTGTTGTTGCCGCTTGTGTAATGTAGGTGCCAGCTTTTGTAACTACTGTTATGCCTCATTAAAATCAGTTACAGTCAGCTAGAGTGCATACCCCGTGGCAACAGCTGCAAACCTTCTTCCTCTTAGACCACCCCCATCCCTTTCATCTGTTTCACTGTTGATAATTTGTTGTATATTAAGGTATTAAGCCCCTCTCAATAGTCACAGCCTTCAGTCCCTCCTCCTCAATACTTGTTCTTCACTAAACATCAAACAGAGGTGCAAAGTCTCCAGCTGCTTTTATCTTTAGCTACATTGTGTGCAGCAAACAATGAGCAAAGGGGAATACAAATATAAAAGAGAATAAAATCTGCCACTGCAGACTAGTAAGCAGCATACAACTTCCACCTGTGGTGTATTCCTACACATAGTTTTTCTTGGAGAAACCTTCCAGTCCTTGAACAACGGTGCCTGTATGTTTACCTTATTTCCTTGGCTGTCCTTGATAATTAGCTAGGTTCTCTCCTGCTACTTTAAATTTCAATTGAAGGTTTCCCTCCCTTCCCCCACCCCCCAAGTGATTGCTCAGGTACAATACATCAAAGGTTTTAAAAACCCTGGATGCCATATTTGATCTAATTGCAGCTGAAAGCCCTCCAGGTGTAGCATCTCTAGTAAGTGTCCCTGGACTAGCTGATAGTTTTCTTTAGCTAAGTTCTATCTGGAAGGTGTAGCCCCACTCCATTCGCTTCGCTCACTTTGCTCTCCTCCCACCCCCCATATCATTACCTTAATACCTATCCATACAACCACACCCCCTCACTTCCTCTCAAATCCCCCACCCCTCTACTTCCTGTTCTCATACTACCTCCCTTCTTTGCTCCTCCCCACACTTACCTTCTCTCCACTATCAGACTACTCTTCCTTACTCCCACCCCTTCTTCTCATCCTCTGTTCTACATCCCATAAAGTGACATGCCTCTTACAACTCAAACTATACTCTTACCTTCCCTTCTCCTTACACTCTATCACCTCACCTCCTATCACTCACAATTACCTACTCCCTATTTCCATCCCTCAAACACCACTCTTAACACAAGTACTACACCACAACCCTATCTAATTTGTCCATCCATCCTCCCCCCACCACCCCCATTACTAAAGTAAAAATATCTCCCCCTCCCCTTTGAAACAAAAAAACAAAGTCTACTTACTCAAATTAAAACCCCATTACAAACCTCTACTTCCATCTGGTGACATTCATCCTAACCCAAGCCTTACATACACTACCCTGAACAATAACCCCCCCCCCCCCGTATCTAAAACGTCCAACCCACAAAAACAAGTACAATTCTGCTCTATCAACATCAGGAGCCTTGTAAATAAAGTTCAAGAACTCAATGCTTGGATAGCTAACTATACTCCTGACATAGTTACCCTAACTGAAACATGGTTAAAACAACACCATCTGGACAGTGAAATCACCCCTCCTGGCTATAATATCCTTAGATTAGATCGACCTAAAAGAAAAGGAGGAGCAGTCTCCAATTGTCTCTCCCAAATCAGTCCCACACTAGACTTGCCCTCCTTCTCACCAGCTGAACTCCTACTGACCAACTTCAAACTTAACAGTTTCAACACCATAACTGTCGCAGCAATCTATATTCTCCCTGGTGATATTAACATACTTGAGAACATCCTATCTCACCTCTCACATACCATCCACAATGAAATAATTATACTGGGAGATGTAAATATTGATTGGCTTACAATACAAGCTCCCAACACTACTTCCTCTATAAACCTACATGGGTTTGAGCAGCTAATCACAACCCCAACCTACATTAATAAATCTCACCTACCTAGCTCTCTTCTTGACTGGATATTGGTCTCCGACCCTCAAAACTATCATAACTCCCAAACCCTTCCAAATGCCCTCAGCGACCACTGCCCTATAACAGTTGCCAGACATACTCCCCACCTTACCAAACCTAACAAATTTATTACCACCCGCTCACTTTCTCATTTCTGTCCTAACTCCTTTATTCACCAACTCTCCAAAATTAACTGGTCTTACCTCACCACTCTTCCTTTAGATGAAGCAGTCCATTCCAACACTACATTCCTAAACATTCTTAACTCCCTTGCTCCTCTTCGCACAATTAGAATCAAATCTAATACTGCTCCCTGGCTCACTAAATCTACCAGAACCCTCATGAAAGACCGGGATAGGATTTGGAAAATGTAGGCTAAAACTAGGACCCCTTCTCTTCTTCAGAAATATAAAGAACACAGAAATAAAATTAAAAAAAAAATCATCCATTATGACAAAATAAACTTCTATGCCAATCCTCCCTCTACTCTTAAATTAGACCCAAAGAAATTCTGGAGCTCTATTAAACAGACTCTTCATCCAGGAAACCCTTCCTCTCCTAACTCATGTCCCAGTGCAACACCTGAAGACATAGCCAACAAATTTAACAATCATTTTATAAACTCAGTAACCTCCATAATAAATTCTCTCCCCCCAGAAACAACACTAGCAACCCCACAAACTCTATACCTCTTCCAAACCTTCCTAACTCCTTCTTTCTAAAAGCAGTATCAACTAACTATGTAAAGTCATTACTCTCTAAACCTAAGCCTTGCTCCCATCTGTTGACAAGCTACCCTCTTACTTCCTGCAGATTGCCTCTGAACCTCTTGCCTATCCTGTATCCATCTTAATCAACTGATCCATTTCTGAATCCTATGTCCCCACTGTATGGAAGAATTTCTTTACTCTACCCATTCACAAAAGACATATCCAACTTCAGACCAATTGCCATACTCTCTCCACTCTCAAAAATCCTAGAGAAATGCAATCACAATCAGGTAATGCATTACCTTCTCACACCCACACAGCATGGTTTCTGTCCCAAGCATAGTACAACTACTGCACTCATGTCATTCATCAACATAGTCTCCCTAGCTCGTGATAACAATAAACTTGTCGCATGCCAATTCCTTCACCTTTCTAAAGCCTTTGACACTGTCTCTCACCCACTCCTCCTAGATAAACTCACTAACTTACATTTCTCTCCCCCTACTATCTCCTGGTTCTCCAGCTATCTCTCTACCCACCAGCAATCAGTTAAATGGCTCTCTGCACTATCCTCCCCTCTCACTGTACAAATGGGAGTCCCCCAAGGGTCCATACATGGACCACTACTCTTTAATATTTTCACCAACTTGCTCTACTCCTCTTGTCCCCTGTCCTCTCTTGTGCAATATGCTGATGACTCAACTGTTATAACCATTGCTGACAACCCAACTGACCTCCACTCAGCTACCCAGGCATCCATTGAGACTTGGCTTAGTGATAAACTAATACTTAATCCAAAAAAAACTAAGCTCCTACTCTTCCTCCCTAAAAACATCACCACACTCAAAAGTACATTTACCATCTTATCCTGCAAAAACACTATCATCTCAGCTGAATCTAGTACTAAATTGCTAGGTGTTACAATAGATGATCAGCTTAAGTTTGATCTCCATATTACTAACTCGGTAAAAAGAACTCATCAGAAACTTGGACACCTTTTCCGTAGCAAGAAATACTTAACTAACACTGCCTGAATAACTCTCTCCCAGGCTTTCTTACTCCCAACACTCCTGTACGGCTGCCACATATTCACAAACCCAAATTCTACACTTATTTCCAAGCTTGAAACTACCTATAATAAGAGTGCCAGATTTGCAGCTAACCAAACCTACAAGTCAAACCACTGCTTAGTACTACAGCAACTAGACTGGCTAGAATTCTCACAGCTGCTCCAAGTATACCAACTTCAAATCATCCACTCTATCCTCTATCTACCCTCCGTCTGCCCCAGCCTCTCCACTATCATATCCAAATATTCCCCTGCTAGGATGCTATGCAGCTCAAATCAAGAATTATTTGACATCTACAAACCCAAAACCAAAATAGGCTGCCTTCACTATAACTATAACCCAGCTATATCCTGGAACCAACTCCTCTTGGAAATAAAATCCCTCCAGCATAGCAAAAGTTTCAAATTAGCCACAAGGAAATATCTAAAAACAAAGTGGTCTTGCCACTGTAGCCAACCACCATGAAACCATCATCCTTTCACCACCTCACTCTTAATGTATCGCTAACACTATTCCCCTGCCTCTTCTACCTCTTCCCTTCCTCTATCTCCAACCACTCTTAATTCTTACAGTCTCAAAACAACCTACCTGTCTAGTCTGTCTCCTATACTCTACCTCCCCTACATCTCCTACTAGCCATTCCTACTTTCCTTTCTTGTTTCCAAACTCCTATACAACAAGATCCAACTCACTTTAAATAAGCATCTGCCTAACTATTAACTCATTTTGTTCTAAGCAGCTTAAATAATATTGTAACTAGTCACATTTTCTTCTAATTGTTTAAAGCCTTATTTGTAACAACTCACATACTTGTCTGCCAGTTGTTAATACTCTGTACAATTGAATTGCCTGAGGAACCTTTTTTCTCTCCAGGTCTCTGCTTGTAAGATCCTATAGCTGATTGTTACTACTATGTTACTAAAATTTAATAAATTGTTTTCTAGTCCAGAGGAGCCTTTCTCCCCGGGTCTCTGCTGAAAATGAGCCAAAAGCTCAGCCAGACTAACCCGGTTAACAAATGTAAAATAAATAAAAAAAATAAATAAATAAAATGTATTATTTGCTATTGTATGTATATTCAATTGTTCCTCATGTACTCTGCTGCTCATTTATTGGTCTGTGGAGCTTTTCTCCCTGGGCCTCCACTGAAAAAGGATCTGTGTCCAGTTGGAATTTCCTGGTAAATAAATACATAAAATATGCAGAGAATGTATTGATACCATATGGCAAATATGGGGAGGATATAAAGAAGTATGGCAGATAATAACAAAATTCAGTTATATAGCAGGGTACAATGTAAGTAAGGATAAAATATTGAGCAAACACTTTACTTGAGAAAAGAGTAAGGATAATGAAGGAAAGGAAAAGAAAGGAGAGATAGGAGTCCCCATTAAATATTTTGAGAGTATGCTTGGGAGGATGGTTGATGATATGATGAATCTCCCATATCAAAAGGCATGGGAGAAGGTTAAACAAGCATTAGAGAAATGGAATGTGATACAGCTGGATTTGTATAGCACAGCCCAAGTACTACAGCTCCATGTATTATAACAGTTTTTATATCTAGATCAGGTTTTCTGCTGGTTATCCAGAAAAAAAGAAATGGTCCAATGGAATTAGATGACATCTAATTATTTATGGGAAGGTAAGAAGCCAAGAGTGGCATGGAAGATGGTGACAATATCAAAAGAAAAAAGGGTGGGGGGGTTGAAAATTCCAAACTTTTAAGGGTCATCAATAAGTCTGCTATTGGACTCTCATGTTCAGATACATACAAAAATGATTAAGAATGCAGCAGGGTGAAAGGGTACAGAGGATAATGAGATATGAAAACTGTTGATTGAAAAGCAGAAGGAGGGGGGAACCCTGTGGTAAAACAGTTTAGTAAGACAATGCTTCAGACAGAGAGAGTAAGAGAATAAAAATTAGATGTATGCAAAGAAGAGCAGGGCAAAGCCACAGAAGCAACAAACTATAGAATGAAGATAGATTACAAAAAAAGGCAACATAAACTTGTGGTATCAAATATGATCAGAGAGAAAAATAAAGGCCCTGTCTGAAATCCAAGTGGAATTTGGATTAGATCAAAGACTACAAAAAATATATGCAGGGATCAGAAGGATATTATAGGATTTGAAATGGGTAAAATGTAAGCAGTCCCATAACTGATAATGATGTTGAGATGGGGTAGACAGTATAAGAAAAGTTGGGTCAAAAGTTTATAAAATATCAGGTAATCTGAGAAATTAATCTCTGGGGAGAATGAAGGTGTTGTGGGAGAGAGAAATGGGAAGTCAGATTTCAAAATGGGAATGGATCCAAATATAAGTTCTCTATGTAAGTCACAAGAGCAAGATGATTTATATGTTCACTTGGAAATGTCTGTCTAGGTATTCCTATAGACCAAGCTGGTTAAAACAAATGTACCCAGCAGTGGATTAAGGGGGATGGGCACGTTAAAGAGTGCAAAGACAAACATGGGCACATACATTGTGGGAGTGTGAAAGCTTAGAGAAATTTAGAAAGAATTCATGATATGGTAGACAATAATGAAGGACAATGGGAGATCACTAAAAGAAGCTATTTACTAGAGGGAAACAGTTCAAGTAGACAAGAATAGAAAAGGATTAATATGGATTATTTTACTGCTTGCAAAAAAGGCAATAATGAAGAGAGAACCTCATGAGATACAGGATGTTGCTGAATTAGTAGCACACCTAGCAAAGTAAGAGGAAATGAGAGACAAAGTGGGGAAAAGAAAAATATTTAAGGGAAAAGTGACCTTCAAGTAACCAAATGGGAAAGATGTAAAGGAAATTAAAACTAGTATAATGAAAGGAAGACAGAAGGAGGGATCAAGAGAATAGTGTTCTACCTCTACTGGAAAGAAGGATCTCCAATGAATAAGTATGATGATGACATACTGCATGCTGTTGTTGTGTACATAGCTCTTCTTTAGCTTATTTTTATTATCTTTTTCTTTTTCTCTAATTCAAATACTTAAGACCGCTAGCGCACAAAACTGAAAATGGAAATTAGAAAAGTAACAGTAGGGAAGCATTGAAAGAAGGAAGCCACAGCTGACTAGGAAAGAATGAGGGATGACGTTAATAGTATGAAAAAGATCACATAAAATGCAACAGTACTAACAGGAGCTATAATATACATTCTAGCTGAAAACAATATTGCTAAGATGGATATTAAGGAAATATTTATTGTTTAATAAAAGATGTATTTATAACAAATATTTATGTTTCCATATTAACAATTCACAAAGATGTTGATACTGAAGAGTTGTCATTACTCCCTGCTAAGAAATATTGTGTGTTTGTATGCAAAATAAGTTTGTACACATTTAAGTTACTGTTGGTAAGACTGTACCAAAAGGCACTGGGTTCAGTCTAAGATGAGTTATATTCTGAGAAGCAGGGGAATACAACTCAGGATTGCAGCTGTAGAGTTTAAAGATTATTTGGGTGTGAGGCTGGTCAACTTAACTTCAACTCTCCCAGTGTAAAAAAAAGAAGCTGAAAGACAAGGGCAAGGAACGCTGTCACTTTTACTAAATTCATTTGCTGGCTAGTAAGCATCTTGCCTAAATGCCAGCAAAGAAAATAATAGAAGAGCCTGAAATGGAAACAGCTATACAATGTATAGAGAAACTACCAACTGGGAAGAATCCTGCAACTGTTTAGCAAAAAGCAGTTCACGTCTGGTGCAAAACATGGCTTCCAGTACTCTAGAGGAAAAACTAAATCAAACATGCTCAGAGCTGATTAAAATAAATGAAAACCCTGAAGGAATATATCAACTCAAACAACAAAAGGCTGGAAAAATGGAAGAGGCTTTAAACAGATATTCAGATGAGCTAATAAAACTGCAAAAATCAGAGGTCGAAATGAAGAAAAGGCTGGCTGAGTACGAGACTGCTAAAGAAGAGATGTTTCAAAAAAATGGTAAAATCAGTGGACACAGCACATAGGGAAAACCTGAGATTTTCTGCTGTACCAGAAAAATTAAAAGGAAAAGACTGTGTTAATTTTATGAAATCAGAAATAAGCAACTGGATTAGTACTCCCACAGAAGGATCTGTTAAGTGAAAAGGCACATCTTATCTATGCCCAAAACCTGGCCATGAGAAGCATCCAAGACATATATTAGTAAAGATTCAGTCTTTATCTGCTGCCAGCAGAAAGAGTTCATCCTGACTAAACTATGGAAAAAAGTGGCAAAGTATTAAAAGTTGGAGACAATAGACTGCTTTTAGAAAATGATTATTCACTGTACACTAGTCTGAAGAGAAACAAATTTATTCCAGCAATCGGGAAATGTCAAGAAGCAGGTTTAAGATTCAAGCTGCTTTATTCAGCTGTCTTTATAATATTTTGTCCTGGAGGATCAAAATCATTTTTTGATGCAGACCAGGCTGGGGGGATACAAACGTTTGTCCCACAAAGGGTAAGCCATCAAACAGAAAGGGACTCTGCTTTCATTCTTCTGATGGTAAGACTCATAGACAGAGACTTTGCCAGTGAAACCTTTTCCAAAGTTCGAAAGGAAAATGCTTGAGAGAGAGAAAAAAGCACAGTAGTTGACTAGAAGAATCAGAAGCACCTTGGATTTGAAATGGAGTCTGTAGTTGCGAGATGGAGATGAACAGAAAGAAGACCCGCAACACTGAAATTAGTGAATAACTGTAAGACTATAATGCATCAATCACATTTGTGAAATGTGTATTAAAAAGAAAAACTGGCTAAGAAAGACTGGATTCTTGTTGACTTTATTAAACATTTGAGGACAGGCATATGCCCTACTTCATGTCACTAATGTTTGGAAGGACACTAAAGGGGAAAAAGAGAGAGGAAGAGGGAAAGAGTAACTGCAAGTAAAACAATGTTTGCTCTTAACAGTATTTGTATAAAACATTTTATGAAACAAATTGCATGTAATATAGCAAAGTATTTCTAGTTATTGTAGTATGTGATAAAGATACTGAAGTAAACAGGTGTTTTATTCATTCTGTTAGTTTTAAGAAATATAGGCATTACGATGTAAAAAGAGAAAAAAAGGGCTGGGCAAATAATGTTAAATTCAATAGATTGTAATCTTAGATTATTGGGGTAGGGATGTAGAGCTGCACTGATTATAATATATGCAGAACTAAAATGTTTTCTTTTACTTTTGCATAGGTAAATATCTGGATTAATGCCCTTGGCTTAATCTAATGACACTGTTTTGTGAATGCAAATGGGTTTTAAAAAAATTAGAGACCACAATGTAATAAACAGTTTTTCTTAAGCAAATAAATCTTCAGTGCCAGCTGAAAAATCTGGGGCAGAAGGCAGCTCTGCATTTTGATCATGTTTCCATGGAAGCAAGCTGACTAAAGATGAAGGCAATAAATCGAGAGGTCTGGACATTGTTTACTGACAGAAATTTATAAAAGTTACAAGGGCATCCAGTTCAGTAAAAAATAACATTTGAAATTATTGGAAAAGAATAAGAGTTAGCAACTTTTCTGGTAACTGTAATGTATTTACTACAATGGTGTATAATTTAGTTTTATTTAAAGATAGCCAATGCACTTTTTCTTAAGGATAAAAGTTAATGTTTAAAAAAAACATGCAAGTTGGTTTTCACATCTGGAGGGTATAAGACAAGAACATACATAAACTAGTGTATGAGCACATGCTATAGCATGGGTTATCTTAATTTCAAGTTACGTTTTGCCTTGGTGTGTAGCTGTTGATTTGGGACAATTGTTCCTGTTAGGAGGTTTAAACTACATTATTTGAAGATGTACATAATTTTGTGCATTTGTTTTAAGTTAATAGGTTATAGAAGTGTTCTGGGGTGCTTTTGTTTTGTTTGAGGGTTTTCATTAACACAAAATGTCTTGCAAAATGTGACACAGGTTCAAACTGAGATGCCAAGAAACAACTGCATAAAAACATCAACTTGACAAATATTAACGGGTGCCTGTAACACAAAAGCTGGACATCGACATTTAGACATTTAAAAATTTTAATCATAATGTCTATAATAAACATGTTTTTTGGAATGTGAATGGCCTTACAGGTAGAGAGACAAAGGAAAGAGCACTGAATTATATTAAGAAATGCAGAGTGCAAAAAGCAATGTTTATTTGCTAAAAAAAGCATTTCAAGAGGGATGTTCAATAGAGTATCAGGGACAAGAGGATCTCCAATAGAGATAGAAGAGTAAAAAGATAGTAATGGTAGATTTGTGTTAGTAAGGGGCTACTGGCAAGGGAGGAGGATTATGCTAGCATGAATTTATAATCATCTAAAATTACAATTATGGAGCTTAAGAAACACTGGGGAGAAATCAGCTTTCAGCAGGGAATATCACTTATGCAGGTGGGGACTGGAAGTGGGGCACCTATTAAGGAAAATATAGCAAAAGATGGTAGAATTCTGAAGAAATTTATGAAAACATTTGGCATAAAAGACATGAATTTCCCAAGGTACAATAACTGGGCTTGACTACACAGAAATAATATTTGACAGGAACATGTGCATTTAATTGAAAGTTTCAACAC
Organism: Protopterus annectens; assembly: GCF_019279795.1. Lineage (NCBI taxonomy): Eukaryota > Metazoa > Chordata > Ceratodontiformes > Protopteridae > Protopterus > Protopterus annectens. Next base: position 1,353,907,575 of record NC_056735.1, on the reverse strand, counting down.
ACATCCAATAAAGATTTCAGATAACATGCCGATAACAACTAAGATAAAATGTAGGGTAATGAAATACAAATGCGATGATAGCACTTCCTCACCTACCTGTTAAAAAGACAGGATTTTAAAGAATGGGTACTGGAAATTAGGAGTTATTAGGGAAGATAGAAATGTCTTCAGAAGTTAAACAAATATGTGGGACAAAATGAAAGTGGAGTTTAAAAATGGGGAAGAAATAAAAGAAAGAGATATGGTTAAGAAGTAACAAAAGTTATTTTGAGGAGCTGACAAAGGTTAAAGTATTGCAGAGAAAGGGAGAGCTTACAGAACAAGAAGAGGTGCAAGTGCAGAGTGCTAAAGGGAAAAAGGAGTATCTGGATAATATACATGAGTTTAGAAAGATTGCTGTTAAGCAACTGCTTTTGATAACTTCAGAGCACAAAAACTTTTAGCACAACGATTTTAGACGACAGAAAGTAGAAAGGGTTGTTGCTAAACTTAGGAAGCCTATAACAAGAAAAACAGCCAGAGATCCTGTAGAGGTATTAAGAGATATTTTGGAAATTGTATGAGAATCTGTATAAAGGAGAAGAATGTGGAAATCAAGAAAACCCACAAATGGAAATATTTATGGAAGACTTGGGCTTGCCAATGTTAGAGATAGATGAGTTTCAACAATTAATTGTTAACACAGGAGGAGATGAGACAAAAATGGTGATGTATAATCAATCTACAGGAAAGTCTCCAGGAATAGATGGTATTCCAGTGGATATCTGGAAGATAACAGGGAAGAATGTGATAAAGATCTAGAAGGTTTTGTTTAACAGTATTTTAAAAGGAGGGGAACCACCAACATACTGAAAAAAAGCTGTGGTGGCTGTAATACTTAAAGACAGCAAAGACCCATCAGACCCAGCTTCATATAGGCTCATTTTAATTTTAAATCATAATTATAAAAGGTTATCTGTTTATAATAGCTAAACAAATGGCAAAGGTGTGGCCAATGGATCAATGTGGTTTTGTGGAAGGGAAGCAACATTTGACAACATTAATAGAATAATGACGATCCAGAGGGAAGCAGAATGTAAGAAAATACTATTGCTGTTGTTGGCTGTTGATCCATAGAAAGCATTCGACAGAGTAAGCTAGGATTTTATGAGCAGGCCAATAGAAGCATTCACTGATACAATAATAAGGTCAAGTACGATATATGACTGATTTGTGGCAAACATTAAAGTGGGAGGATTCCTTTCTGTTAAGTTGTGTCTGAAAAGATGAACCAGGTAGGAGTGTACTCTTTACTTGTATTATATTTAGAGCCATTGACAAAGAAAATAAGGGACTCAGAAATTCAAGGATATAATTGGTATGGTAATCAAGAAAAGATTATTTTCTTTACAGATGATATTATTTTGTACCTGATGGGACCAGAAAAGGACATCTCAGAGTTGTGGGACATTGTGAGACAGTTTCAAGTCTTTTTGGAATATAAAATTAATGAAGACAAAACAAAGGCTCTATCTGTAAACTATATGGACACACATGGATTGGTTAAGCAATGACCATATTTATGGGGGCATGATAAAATTAAGTATTTAGGAGCATGGGTTAAAATAGATTCTGTTATGTCAGCTAAGGATATGTGGAAAAAGATAATACAAAAACTGAGAAGGTGGAAGTACTTGTTTATGGATATGGATATCAAGTTACAAGAAGTGAAAATGTTTTTAGTCTCTTTAGTTTTATATATAGGTCAGGCATATTTTTTTATCAACCAGAGGAAAGGTTGTAGACAGTAGTTAATAAAGAGTTGAAGGATTTTATCTGGGAGGGGAAGAAGGCAAGTGTCAAATGGGATAAGTGGATCTTTCCAATAGAACAATGTGGTTCAGGATTACCTGATTTGAAGGGATGTTTTAGAACTATACATAACACAAGCACAAATCTTTAATTCAAAGAGGAAAGGGGTGATGATAATAATGAAGCATGGAGGAAGTTCAAGAAATAAGGAGATATTGGGATTCTGGATGCAGATCCTTAAGGAGAATAACAGCAGCCATACAGAATATTATACAATATAAAGTAACAGAAAGTATTCTAAGAACTAAGCCAACACAAGAATAAAGAAAGGGCATTCTGCCCATATGGATGACTAAAATTATAGGTACAAAGAATATGCAAGATGAGGGTTAGAATTTATGGATAAAACTGGCAAGTTAACTAAGGTATTGGGAATAAATAATTAGAGAGAGAGAGAGAAAGGTAATACAGTAGGAAGAGGCCAAGAAGACATTAAGACTGCAGACTGATATCAGCGCATAGGCAAAGAGGAAGGATGGTGAACATACCTCTCAACCTAGAAACATCAAAAATCTGGACATGGCACATGAAAAATAGGAACAAATCTGTACGCTGATTAACATAAAATCTGCATACACAATTATGTAACCCCACCCACTGTAGTGGACTTGTGGGATACCAACTTTCAAACACAAACTGAAGAATAGACAACCAAACTATAGCACCAAAGTCCCCCTGCAGCCATTCCAATGTCCCATTACCTGGCTATTTCACCCCATTTACCATAAACACTAATGTGCATACTGCTTTACTTTTACAATGATTATTTGGATTTTATTTTTGCAATTTATAGCACAATGCACAAACACTAATAGACTTCTGAGAAACAAAGCAATACTGTCTCACAATGAAAGCAGACTTGGCATTAAAATTTCTCTGCCCTTGAAACTCACATTCATTGAAACAGCATTGAAACCTGCACCACATCCAAAGAAAATGCATCTGCCCAGTGGTAGTGGATAAAGATTACCTTTGGGCTGTTTTCAAATCATAGACCCCTTGCACACAAAACATACCTACGTGTTCTTTGATGCACCTTCATGACTTTATTAAATTATATTCCTTGTATAATACAGCACACTTGTTAGACTTACAGCACATTTTAAATTTATTGTTTGAATATTTTTCCAGTAGGCAATGAAACAAAATTCATGATGAACCAGTAATGACAAAACTTCCCAATTCAGAACATTTCCATCATAAAAGTCATATTATTTATATATATATATATATATATATATATATATATATATATATATATATATCAATCACTCTTTTGAACAGCAAACACCAAGACAGTTACATCTCAGGAATTAAGAGACATATAAACCGTATGGCAGGTGAAAGAATTTCCAAAATTTGCTGTTATTAGAGGAAACCCAATTCACTTGCTTGCTTACTTCACACTGGCTACATAATTTATAATTTATGATAACATTATAAATGTCTGCTAGAATTACACTGAAGGAAATAAAGCAAAACTTAATGTGGTGCAGAGAGACAAAACGTCTTGAATCACCATGTCCAGGTATTAGCATGAATGAGACCTGCACAATATACCTCTGAATGAATAGTTTTAGCCACTTTTTAATTTAGCAAATTGAGTCACTAACTGAAGAAGCAATTATACAATTTTATATGTAAAATTAAATTCTGACTAGCAGTACATATTTATCTGCACTTCATTTATGAACAGGAAAGATTTTGACAGGTACAGAGGTAGGAGGCACAACATAAGCTACTTTAGTAACTTTCTAAATAACTGTTATTCTGCAAAGTTTAAGACCTGCCTCGTGCTTTTTTTTCATGTGACCTTAAATACTTATGACAGGTATAAATATCTCCAACATATTCATGCTAAAGTGTAGAAGCAGTCCTGCCCGGTGAGCGTACACATATATCTACCACCAATACACTTGCAGGGGTTCTGAAATCTAAAACAAAGAAATCCTCAGCTGTATCTCAGAGGCATAAACTCAATTAAAAAAAAAAAAAGTCTCTTAAATGTAACATGATAACTGACGGACATCAAACCATCCATACAAAATCAACACAGTATACACTCTTAAGTTGAAAGCATTTTGTGTGTGTGTGTGTATGTCTTCAAGTTTGGAGAGACTGTGCCAGAACTAAAGAAATTTAGCAAGCTCCCATGTCACCATCTGTGCAGCAAAGCAGTTAGAGCAGAGGGCAGAATTTTGCATGAAAATGAAGGAATTATAACAAATTCATACCGTTCATTACACATACACCTTCCTAAATAAATGGCAGCAGCTTTGTACACACACCTCTTTCCTAAACGGCAGCATAGACATACCTTTCCTAACATTTAGCAAGGCAGCAGGTTCGTAAACGGCTCTTCCCCACTCAAAGCCTTTCCAGGGCAGCAGCATTCAGCAAGGCAGCAGCTTCGTAAACAGGAAAACGGCTCTTCCCCACTGAAAGCCTTTCCAGAACAGCAGCATTCAACAAGGCAGCAGCTCCGTAAAAGTCTCTTTAACCTCTTCCCCACTCAAAACCTTTCCCGGGCTTTATCTTTGTAAACGGCTCACAGCAGCATAATTACAGGCTCTCTTGCACGCATACTGAGCTTGAGCAAGCTCAATTCCGACAGGCTGGCAGGCTGCTGACGTCATCGCGCATGGGATGACGTCAGCTCAAAAAGCCAGGAAATAAAATTTTAAACTAAAGCGCCGGGAAATTCGGAAATGAAGGGGTGCCACTCTGGAATCATGGCACCCCATTATTTGGACCCCAAAACTCAGTAAAAAATGAGTAATTCGGGATGGTTGGGAGGTCTGATGGGGAATCCTGAGTGAAAGATCTGTTCTGGTAGGGATTTCAGTTGTTAAAAAGAATAATTAGGACATATAATATATTGCAATATAACTACAGGAATCAATCAGAGGAGGTAAGAAAAGATTGAGAAGAGAAACTAGATTAGCAATTCACAAGGAAACAACAAGAGGACATATGTATATTTATTTATATTGTTCTTAACCACAGATTCCAAGACAACAACAGCGATAAAGGTCAAAAGGCCTCAGCCCTTTCTTTATATCTATCTATATATATATATATATATATATATATATATATATATATATATATATATCTTATCAGCTGGTGTTCTGCCATTTGGGGAAGGGATAAGGTCAAAGCACTGAATAATGTTGGTGACACATGTTCTACCAAACATAAAACCATGTTAATGAATATCATTGTGCTGTGATTGAATAAATAAGACTTCTATCTCTGTTCTTGAACAGTGTGTAATTTAAACTAACTGGACAGTTATTGCAAAAAATATATATATATATATATATATATATATATATATATATATATATATATATCTGTCACTTTCTGAGAATAGTATCTACAATTTTCCAGACTGTAGGTTTCAACTTGCCTCTCTCAAAATGTTAACATCTAAGTCCCTTGTCTTGCAAAGAAAGAAATAATACATGGTGAATAGTAGCAGAGGAAAAATCTTTTAACAATTAAGTGAAATCAGTCATAAAAAAGTAAATAAATGCTTTTTGAAAACAGACTGAACATTAACTGTGAAGTCAAAGTTTTGCATTCTGCAATAAAGTACTAAATACATGGCTTTGTGAATACAGCAAAAAACATCTGATTTTCCTTTATGAATACAGTGGTCACACTTCATAACAGAAATGCTTTCCAAAAAAATGAATCTGTTGAAATATGATAATGTAGCATGACTTAAAAGACTAGACTTTATTCACGTTATAACAGAAATGTTTTCCAAGAAAAAAAATGACTGTTGCAAGAAGATAATTTGACATGAATGAAAAGTCTAGAACTTTTCTGCCTGTATAGGTTATACATATATCAACGTTACTGAGTAAAAGCATTCACAATAAAAACTGGCAGTAACTGCACAAATGAGTAAAGGTACACACAGAATCTACTTAAACACAAGAAGAAAAGTGCAATTACTTGAAAATGTAGGCAATATTATTGTAGAGTTTGTTTTAACACTACTAAATAAGGCACACTTAACTGTACAAAAAATTGCTAAAATATTACTTAAATGAAACAAGAAAGTCCCTCATGGTGGGCAAATCTGAGGTTTACTTTTCCTCAGACTATTAGAAATGCAGACTAATTAATCTAGGAAACATAACTAGCAACTTGATTATCTCAAACATTCAGAAAAATTATCATCTCCAGTGCTAATTGGGCAACACTGTGCTGCCCACCAGTACAGTGATGATAATGATAGTCTGTGATTCATGATAAAGCTGCACTAAGCAAAGCTCATTAGTTAATAATTTTCATATCTCTGAATCAAACATTGCACTGTTAGACCTAAGTGTGATAGTGTACCCCATAACAATTCATGCAAAGCAGGGGCACAGGCACCTTCTAAATATGTGCATGCATGCTCACACACACACACACAGACACACACACACACACACACACACACACACACACACACACACACACACACACACACACACAAACTTACTTCCAAGGGGGCTAACAGCCCTGATCTGTTTACTGAAGTGAAAAAAGGTTGTATGCTGTCAAAAGACGATGTACATTTTTTACCCTTTCCCCCAAATACCATAGTTGAACTATTGTCTAATTCACTCTACTATGTTATTCAGATGCTGGTGATACTTCTAGGAGACAGCACATTTTACCAGTGAGACTGATGTGTGTACTACGAGTCTATGTTTGGCCATCAAATAAGTATGTTCATCGAATGGCCATTCGAACACAAACCTGCGAATGTCCCTTTTAACTAAATGGCACTTCATCATAAAAAAAAAAAAAAAATTAAACGGCCATAGTTGGCCAACAGAAAGTAAACAACACATACATACTTTTAGGTAAAGTACAGATAAGAAAAGTTTCCCTTTCCACACTGTAGTGCAATCACGGAGTTGGCATAATTGGAGGGGACATAACCCCCCACATTAGTAGGATTCTCCTCCTAATGTGCAGGGCTATGACCCCCACACACCCCTAATTATATATACCAACTCCAAGATCACACTACAGTGTGGAAAGGGAAACTTGTTTTATCCATACTTCACCTAAAAGTATGTACGTGCTGTTTACTTTCTGTTGGCCAACTATGGCAGTTTGATGTGTTTTGTTACACTGACGCGCCTCCGCGAGTAAAAGACCATTTACAGATTTGTGTTCAGTGAATGGCCATTTGATGAACATGCTATTCGATGGCCGAACATAGATCCATGTACTACAGGCCAATACATTTGTACTGCTGTAGTGGTATACCATTCTCTGAATCACTCAGGCATAACTCACTGCGAAAACCTGCAAAGGACATGTTAGTAAAATGCATTATTCCTTTCTGACTCCCAAGGTATATTTGTTCTGTGTAACCCATCAGGTCATTAGACATTCATTTATATTCCCCATGTTAAATTCATCTGCTATGCAGATGTCAAAATGCACACATGAAGTCAAAATAACGTGGACAGTTAAGTTCTCCAATTTATTTTTAATTAATTTTGGCTCACTTAATGTAGTGAAGCACCTCCAAAAAAATGACAACAAAAATAAAATGCATGTAATCAGTTCAAAAACTTCTTACCACACCACTGCGAAGTATGGTCTGTAGTGTATAGGAATGGCCATGAGCAGCTGCAAGGTGGGCTGGAGTGCAATCTTTATCATCCCGAGCAGCAAGATTAGCTCCATTAACTATTAAGGCCTAAGGTAAAACAAAAACACAAAATATGATACTATTGAGCCAATTATAGCTTCAGAAGAATGCTACTTATTTAAAACAGCTTATCCTCTTGAAGTGGCTGACCTTACATTACAAGCTATTCTTTATCAACTTTAAACAAACATGGGTAAATATGCATCACTTTATTCATTGCACTACCAAGTAAATATGCAAATGTAATACTTATTAAACATGAAAGAAAACAGAGATGCAAGAACTTTGATTTCTTTGCTGACTGTTTATTTCCAGCTCTTTAGATTTCTTATTATTCTGTGATTATACATTCTACATCTTCATAATTAAAACACTACTCAATAAGAGTCAGAACAATGCTAGCTCATTATGATTCATCTAATTAAAATTCAAGTTTATTTACATCAGTAAGACTAAATTTGATGTTAAATAAATATGAAACAAGATGCACATAAATTGAATGCTACTGCAATGGTATGCAATCAAAAATTAAAATGAGTATTCAGTGCAAAATGGAAATGGCAAAAGCTAAATAGCGAGCTACAAAAAAATGGGTCTTCATAGGTCTCTTGTACCAGTGCAGTGCTAGAAACTCCTCAATTCACTGTGGCAGTAAATCCAAATGTGTGGGCATGGTAAGAAAAAATGCCAGATGCCACATGACTCAAAACACATGTTCAGAACTGTGAAGAGCTCTTAGAAAAGGGAAGAAGCAAAGTACAAGGAGATAAATGGAATATGTGGGAATAATACAAGCAGAAGAAAAAGTTCAGGAGGAGGAGGAGTGAAATTTAAGAGAAGGCAGGATATGAGAAATTTATGTAATGTTGGAGTGAATGGTAATTGTTAAAATGTGTGTGTGTATGTATATATATATATATATATATATATATATATATATATATATATATATATATATATATACACACACACACACACATATATATATATATATATATATATATATATAGAGAGAGAGAGAGAGAGAGAGAAATAGAGATATAAAATAGATAAAACAATGGAAATTTTGTTAATGGTTTGTTTTCTTTTCTATACTGCATGTGAGCCTATGTCATTATCTAAATAGTGTGATTTTAATAAAGGTGTTGATAAAAAAGAACTGCTAGTAGTCCCAGAGTGGAAGGGCAAGCCACCTAATAGGGAACAAGTAAATCTTTAAGATGGGGAGGTCCAAATCATGCATGAAAATTTAAGCCAGCACAAAAATCATAAAGGTGATGTATGACCTCACAGATAACCAGTGTAAGCTCCACAACAGAAGTATAATGTGGCAGTAATCAGATGTAGCAGGGCACATACACAGAAAACAGCATTACATTCAAAATACAGTCCTGTGGAACTCCACAGTCCACATTATAAGAAAATGAGTTAACTTTAGAAACTACCCCCTGGGAGTGCAATGCAAACCAAATGAGTACAGCTCCTGAGAACCCACAATAAAGATGTACATATTCCAAAAGTATCCTCCGTGCTCAGTCACACCGGATGTGCTGAAAGATGAAATCTAAGATGTTCCATTGATCTCCTGTCAAAAGGGAGCCATTCATTATGCTTATAAGAGCAGTGTCATTACTGGATCATGATTGAAATCCAGACTGAAATGGACCACAGACACCATGCTCCTTAAGATGGAATCGAGCAATTTGAGGACAATCCTGTGAATAATCTAAAGTTTGAGATAATTGGCACCTCTCCAAGTCATCAGAATTCATTATTTTTTTCAGAGAAATGAATAACAAATGACTACTTTAACATGGATGGGAAAAACTCTGGACTCAAGAGAAGAGGGAACAATCCAATCGGTAACCGTACCCAAAACATCCAAGCAAGTAAAGACTGGTGACAACATAGTTTGTTGCAGTGGCTAAGACAATTCTTTGAGAGGTGATTGATGAAGATAGGTGAGTGATTGCCGGTATTGCTATTAGTGCTTAACAGTCATTCTGCACTGGTCTGATAAACTGTGCTAGATTTGGTGACAGTCTTATCATTTTATGTTTAACAGATGTATGTCACTAAATCACCTGGGTTTTGTCTGCAAAGGGTCAGTGCATCCAGCCCCTTTGCCCTGTTAATTAATTTATTAATTCCAGTTCTTATACCCACATACATATATACATAAACAAATAAAAGTGAAAAGTGCATCAGGGACTGCATATGAGACCTGTTCAAACTGCAAGTTATCAACACTTTTATCAGAAATGTACCTATCTGATGAACAGTCCAAAACAATTTTTGCATTCCATCAGTTTCTTGCTGGTAAGGGTAAGCCATTACCCTTATTATCAAAGGATCCTGTCTTTATTTTATAGCCAGTACTATCCATTATACTTCCCTATGAAACATTTTACTTCAATATGTTAACAATGTTCTATCCCCCTCTCTCATATACGACCGTCTTCTTTTTACTTTTGCAAATTTTCTTCCCATATCTGGCATAGTTTAGTGGAACAGTGCAGAATGATTTTGCATCATTATAAAATTACAATTTATGTACAGCATAGGTGTCAGTTCTATGCACTGTAGTGTAAAGTAATACTAGAACTTGTTAGTAGTCTTAAGTACAATATAACCCTGACAGTTTTGCCACTACACTAAAAGTGGCATGGCTGGTTTTGAAATATCATTAAAAATGAATTACATTTTTCTTATTACGGTTATGACATCACTGAGTACACTGATATTTGTCAAGGCATTTCAGCATTTAACAACAACTCATACAATGAAATTTAAAGTATAGTATAAAATATCAAGTCTATACTGTTCTTGCTTTTATTATTATTATTATTATTATTAGTAGTAGTAGTAGTAGTAGTAGTAGTAGTAGTAGTAGTAGTAGTAGTAGTACTACAAGGGGGAAGCACTTAGGATCCCCTTTCTCCTACAGTGAATAATGTGTAGCCAAATACTAAAAACACAAATATACACAAATACGATGAGTCAATTTAGTCCTCGGATCTTTTGGAGCAGAATAAGAAAACATTGTCACATCCCTTAAGCGAATCTACATGATAAGCAGTCAAGCAGTACAGGCTATGAGCAATTCAGAAAACCCAGCTACACAGCAGGGTTAGACCTTACAATGTGGTAGTCCCTGATATATGCTAAAGACTGTACAGTGAGGCAAAAATATGGGGGAGCAATTCAAAAATGTTTAAATGCCGCATAAAGGAGCTGTTCCTGTTATGTTAGGGGTTGCCACAGCTAAGGTAAATGTGTATCTATAGGAGGCCTTCATTGCAGCTGCTATGACCAAAGGTGCACAATGTCATCCTGAAAGGTGCAGGATCATCCAACTGTGCTTAATATTTCATGCCTTCCATGACAGTAACATACAGAACAATGTTGACAGGGACATAATGAAAGAAATCATGGAAATGTGTCAAACACATCTGCAACCTCATGGGAGTTCTGGAGTACCTATCCAGTGGATACAATGGTATATCTGGATTTACATATATTAGCTATGGGGAGTTTTCAGCAACCAACTGGGAAAACAGTGGATGACCTTAAGCATCTGCCTTGAGAATATTTTGTTTCCTAGATGTCATGCTTTAGCATTTGGGGAACTTATGTGGTTCACAAGAACCCCAGAGGACAGAGCCAACATCATGTGAGAATTCTATGATTTAGACCATCTCCCTGAGGTACTGGAGTCCATAAACTGCATCCACATTAAAATAAATGCCCCACCTGATGAATTGAGAAGGAAGTACATGAACAACAGCTAAGGGTATCACTCCATCAACTGCCTGGCAGTCTGTAATACACACTGTATCATACAAAATGTGTGTGCAGGCCACCTAGGAAGCTTTCATGATTCCCACATATGGCACACGTGGCCTGTACCAATGCTTTGTAAGGGGTGACTTCCAATGGGGGCATCATGTTGATGAAGTTCCATTACATACAGCAACAAATATATCTTTATCTGTTTAAGTTCATTTTAACAACCTGCACCTGCTTTAGCTAAGGTTTTTAAGCCTATATTAGTGATTCCAGTAAATAACTAGACTATATTTTTCTATTTAAGTGATCTAGTTATTGGTATTAAGTCCCAGTTTCTTTCTTATGTGGTAAGTAACATGCTAGTTCAGGTCTTGCATTTGTTTTAAGGTAGTTACAGGTCAGTCAGTTACAGAGCTACTGTGTCTGAATTGAAGATGATTTGTGATAGTTCTGATACATACAGCAACAAAGATAAGCAACGATATTTCATTTCTTGATCTGTTTTTAACTTCATTTTAACAGCCTGTATATGCTTTACCTAAGGTCTTTAAGCTTATATTAGTACTTCCAGTGAATAATTGCACTGTATTTTAACAATTTAAGGGGTCTAACTTTTGGTATCAAACCCTAGTTTCTTTCTTATGTGGTAAGTAACAGTCATGCTAGTTCAGGATTTGCATTTGTTTTAAGGTAGTTCCAGGTCAGTCAGTTACAAAGCCAAGTCAAAGAATGTTTCCATCATCCTAAACTTTCACTGCTGTGTTTGAACTGCAGACGATTTGTGATAGCTCCAATACACAGAGCAACAAAGATAAGGAACGATTTTTCATTTCTCAATCTGTTTTTAAGTTAATTTTAACAGTCTATCTGCTTTAGCTAAGGTCTTTTAAGCCTGTATTAGTAATTCCACTGAATAATTGCACTGCATGTTTACAGTCTAAATTGTCTAATTGTTGGTATTAAACCCTTGTTTGTTTCTTATGTGGGGCATGACAGCCAGGCTAGTTCAGAACTTGTGCTTACACTAAGGCAGTTCAAGGCCAGTCAATTACAGAGCTAAGTATCTAAGAATGTTGTTTAACTTAAGTTTAACTACTGGGTTTGGTCTCTGAGTGGTACACAGCAGTAGTGATGCCCCACAATAAGGGTGGCCTTACAACCAACCTGGAGAACTTACAGACCCATCAGCCTAACAAGTCATATCTGCAAAGCCATGCAAAGTATAATAACAGACCTCATAAACTGTGATATCATGATATCAAGAATATTGTTAGATTGCCTCAAAAAGTTTGGTTTTGTGTAGGCTAGACCCAGTCTACTTAAACTGGTAAATTTCTTTAAAAGGGTTATAGAGGCTAGAAATGGTGGCCATGCAGTATATGTGATGTATCTTGACCCCACTAAGGCCTCTGACACAATTCCTCATGCTGGCATCATACAAAAGCTAAATGATTTAACAATCATATATGGTAAGATGAATAGCAAACTGGCTAAAAGACAGAACCCACACAGTCTGAGCTCCAGGTGTTTTATCAGAAAGTATGAAAGTGGTCAACAGTGTTCTTCAGGGCTCAGTGTTCGGACCACTCCTTTTTGGTATTTACTTCTCTGATCTCCAAGCAGAGAGCCAACACCTCTGTCTAATAAAGTTTGCAGACGATTGCAAACTGAGAATTTTTGTTAAGTCACCCTGTGGCAACCAAACCCTCCAGAATGAACATGCCCTAATGAACACTTGGTATACGAAAACTGGGCTTGAACTAAATGCTACAACTGCAGTATCATCAGTTTTGCTAGACAACCCTTCTCATCATACTGCCTAGACAACACACCTCTGCAAAACAAAAATGCACTTCGGGACTGAAGTACTTGGATTGACAGCTCCCTCTTTGACCATCATGTAAGAACAGTAGTCAAGAAATCAATCCTTTTACTTAGCCTAGCTAATTGTCAATGGAATATCATTAAGGTCTAAAGAGGTAATCAGTCTCTTGTACTCAGCATTGATCAGGCCACTTACTGAGTACAATGCCCCTTTGGGAAGTATGACACTGAACATATAAAACAACCAGAAAGACACCAATGTTCCTAACCAAAAAATGAGTGGCCTAAAGTCCCTGAACTACCAAGAAAGGCAGGAAGCTCTATCACTTTATTTCACAAATACTTGCCTTGTATCCAGTGTAATCCTTGCTCAGATAAATACTTTAAATTGATTTTTGCACTTTTAGATATTTAAGAATACGGCTACTGTATTTTTGATGTATTTATTGTATTTTTCTACCTTTTACCACTGTAAAGGGCTATGCTTTTCACTGAACCACTGTAAAGGGCTATGCTTTTCACTGAACTTGACACTGGTTGCTTTGCATTGTAGTTGTTTTAAAAGTATTGGTGTATTATTATTTATCAATTAACTATCTGTTCACCAAGAACATGGACTGGTCTGTTGACCATTTCAGCCACAACCTGAGCTCAAAAAGCAGAAAATACATCAAGGCCTTTCAATCAACATTACATACAAAATGAGTACATAGCAAAATTCAGAACATAGTAAAATTGAATGCAGATAAGGTAACATTAAAAGACCCAGTCAGGGTGCATTGAATAGAAGATATATACAAAATGCAAGCTAAGATATGCACAAAATATAGTGCAATCAAACATATAATAAATGAACTCGTGTGTGTGTGTATATATATATATATATATATATATATATATATATATATATATATATATATATATATATGTATGGTTCTACCTGACATAAACGAAACCCCAAAACACCGACAATGCAATCACCGAAACCACATAACCGACAGTACAAAAACACGAAACCCCACATGCCCGACAACGAAATAACCGACGGTACACAAACACGAAACCTCATACACTGCACACACCACAATCACAACAATCAACAAACAAAACACATTCCCTGTCCAAAAACCACATACACAACACAAGCACACCAAAATCCCTACAAACCCACACTAAACCTCACATACACAACTACCTACAACCCTAACCCAAACCCTAACCCTAAGGTCCGTCACTACCGCACACTTACCTGACCCGCTCTCTAACCCTAACTCACTTATCCTGCCCCTAACCCAAACACAATCACTACCGCACACTTACCTGACCCGCTCCCTAACCCTAACTCACTTAACCTGCCCCTAACCCAAACACAATCACTACTGCACACTTACCTGACCCGCTCCCTAACCCTAACTCACTTAACCCACCCCTAACCCAAACACAATCACTACCGCACACTTACCTGACCCGCTCCCTAACCCTAACTCACTTAACCCTCCCCTGTCCCCACAGACCGTCAATATCCACACTTACCTTACTCGCATCCTAACGTCCATCACTACCGCATACTTACACAGCCTTTTCCCATGTCGGCATCCTCGGCGTCGGTGCTTTCATCCGTCGAGTCGGTCTTCTGAACTGTCGATCTTCTGGGGCCCGTCGCGTCGGACTTCTGAACTGTCGATCTTCTGGGGCTCACGATTTCCATGTCGATGTTCCGGCGTGTCAACTAACTGAGGTAGAACCATATATATATATATATATATATATATATATATATATATATATGTGTGTGTGTGTGTGTGTGTGTGAAATATTTAAATATAAAATACCACATTAAGAGAGTGAGGAAAAACCCAGCCACTGGGGATGCACAAGCCAGTGCATTTCTTTGTGCCGGTCCCAAGTCCGGATAAATGGGGAGGGTTGCGTCAGGAAGGGCATCCAGCGTAAAAATTCTGCCACAACACTTATGGAGCAAAAATTTCATATTTCCATACCGGATCTTTCGAGGCCCAGGTTAACAACGACCGCCACCAGTACTGTTAGCCAACAGGGTGCTGGTGGAAATTGGGCTACTGTTGGCCGAAGGAGAAGAGGAGGGTGAAGGCATGCCTGAAGGCAGGAAGAGAGGAGGAAGGTTAGGAGAGTAGCAGTGAGGGTAGGAACTTTGAATGTTGGCAGTATGACTGGTATAGGAAGAGAGCTAGATGATATGATGGAGAGAAGGAAGGTTGATGTATTGTGTGTGCAAGAGACCAGATGGAAGGGAAGTAAGGCCAGGTGTTTAGGAAATGGGTTCAAATTGTTCTATCATGGTGTGGATGGCAGGAGAAATGGGGTAGGGGTTATACTAAAGGAACAATATGCCAAGAGTGTTTTAGACGTGAAGAGAGTGTCTGACAGAGTGATGTTTATGAAGCTCGAAATTGATGGTGTAATGATGAATGTTGTTAGTACATATGCTCCACAAGTTGGGTGTGCAATGGATGAGAAAGAGAAATTTTGGAGTGAGTTGGATGAAGTTGTGGTGAGTGTACCCAAGGGTGAGAGACTAGTGATTGGAGCGGACTGTAATGGTCATGTTGGTGAAGTGAACAGAGGGGATGAGGAAGTGATGGGTAGGTATGGTGTTAAGGAGAGGAATGCAGAAGGACAGATGATTGTGGATTTTGCGAAAAGGATGGATATGGCTGTGGTGAATATGTATTTTAAGAAGAGGGAGGAGCATAGGGTGACGAACAAGAGTGGAGGAAGATGCACACAGGTGGATTATATCCTACGTAGGAGGGCCAGTCTGAAGGACATTGGAGACTGTAAAGTGGTGGCAGGGGAAAGTGTAGTTAAGCAGCATAGAATGGTGGTCTGTAGGATGATGTTGGTGATCAAGAAGAGGAGGAGTGTGAAAGCAGTGCCAAGGATTAAATGGTGGAAGTTAAAAAAGGGTGATTGTGAAGTGGAGTTTAGGGAAGAGTTAAGACAGGCACTGGGAGGCAGTGGAGAGTTACCGAATAGCTGGGTAACTACAGCAGAACTATTAAGGGAGACTGCTAGAAAGGTGCTTGGTTTGACATCTGGACAGAGGAAGGAGGACAAGGAGACCTGGTGATGGAATGAGGAAGTACAGGAGAGTATACAGAGGAAGAGGCAGGCGAAGAAGAAGTGGGATTGTCAAAGAAATTAAGAAAGTAGACATGAGTATAAGGAGATGAGGCACATGGCAAAGAGAGAGGTGGCGAAAGCTAAGGATAAGGCGTATGGAGAGTTGTATGAGAGATTGGACACTAAAGAGGGAGAAAAGGACCTATACCAATTGGCTAGACAGAGGGACAGAGCTGGGAAAGATGTGCAGCAAGTAAGGGTGATAAAGGATAGTGAGGGAAAGGTACTCACAAGAGAGGAGAGTGTGTTGAGTAGATGGAAAGAGTATTTTGAGAGGCTGATGAATGAAGAGAATGAGAGAGAGAGAAGGTTGGATGATGTGGGGATAGTGAATCAGGAAGTGAAACAGATCAGCAAGGTGGAAGTAAGGACAGCTATGAAGAGGATGAAGAATGGAAAGGCTGTTGGCCCAGATGACATACCAATGGAAGCATGGAGGTGATTAGGAGAAATGGCAGTGGAATTTTTAACTAGATTGTTTAATGAAATTTTGGAAAGTCAGAGGATGCCTGAGGAGTGGAGGAAAAATGTTTTGGTACCTATCTTTAAGAATAAGGGTGATGTGCAGAGCTGCAGTAACTACAGAGGGATAAAATTGATCAGTCACAGCTTGAAGTTATGGGAAAGAGTAGTAGAAGCTAGGTTAAGAAGGGAGGTGATGATTAGTGATCAGCAGTATGGTTTCATGCCAGGAAAGAGCACTACAGATGCAATGTTTGCTCCGAGAGTGTTATTGGAGAAATACAGAGAAGGTCAAAAGGAGTTGCATTGTGTCTTTGTAGACTTGGAGAAAGCATATGACAGGGTGCCTAGAGAAGAGTTGTGGTATTGTATGAGGAAGTCGGGAGTGGCAGAGAAGTATGTAAGAGTGGTACAGGATATGTACGAGGGTAGTGTGACAGTGGTGAGGACTGCAGTGGGAGTGACAGATCCGTTTAAGGTGGAGGTGGGATTACATCAAGGATCAGCTCTGAGTCCTTTCTTATTTGCAGTGGTGATGGACAGGTTGACAGATGTGATCAGACAGGAGGCCCCATGGACTATGATGTTTGCAGATGACATTGTGATCTGTAGTGAGAGTAGGAATCAGGTTGAGGAGACTCTGGAGAGGTGGAGATATGCTCTAGAGAGCAGAGGAATGAAGGTCAGCAGGGCTAAGACAGAATTTATGTGTGTAAATGAGAGGGAGGATAGAGAAATGGTGAGACTGCAGGGAGTAGAGTTGGTAAAAGTGGACGAGTTTAAGTACTTGGGATCAACAGTTCAGAGTAATGGTGAATGTGGAAGAGAGGTGAAGAAGAGAGTACAGGCAGGGTTGAGTGGGTGGAGAAAATTGTCAGGAGTGATTTGTGGCAGACGGGTACCAGTAAGAGTGAAAGGGAAGGTCTACAAGAGGGTAGTGAGACCAGCTATGTTATATGGGTTGGAGACAGTGGCATTGACAAAAAGGCAGGAGTCAGAGCTGGATGTGGCAGAGTTAAAGATGTTAAGATTTGCACTCGGTGTGACTAGGATGGATAGGATTAGGAATCAGTATATTAGAGGGTCAGCTCATGTTGGACAGTTTAGAGACAAAGCAAGAGAGATGAGATTGCATTGGTTTGGACATGTGCTGAGGAGGGATGATGGGTATACTGGGAAAAAGATGCTAAGGATGGAGCTGCCAGGTAAGAGGAAAAGAGAAAGGCCTAAGATAAGGTTTATGGACGTGGTGAGAGAGGACATGCAGGCGGTTGGTGTGACACAGCAAGATGCAGAGGATAGGAAGAAATGGAAAGAGATGATCCGCTGTGGCGACCCCTAACGGGAAAAGCCGAAAGATGATGATGATGATTAAGAGAGTGAGAAAAGTTTTTAATTGTATTCTATTATCCATGAAATGGGTAATAGAATTATCTAACCATTGTCATGGTAAAAGCTGCAGGTGGAGTCAGTAAAGAGATACTCTTTAAGTGCATCTTTGAAGCTTTTAATAGTTTCTAGATTTTTGTTTGTTAATGTGACCCATATGAATTCACTCTGGGCTAACTGTAGTGTAGTTTTACATTAAGAAGTCCTGGAATGGTATTTTTTCTAGTGGGAGTAGAAGGTGGCCTGGTCTGTCTGAGCTGGGGATCACACAGGGAGGCTACTTGTTTGGTCACAGAGCTATTTTATTATTTAGTCAGTTGCCCTGCCTCTATAAATTCAGCATGTTTGCACATCCTGCATCACCGGTTAGCAGTGCCATGTGTGTACACAGGCAAACAGAATTGACATTTTCCATATAAAACTACCCCTGAAATGTCCACTGTACTTAGCTTGGCAAAGAGCAACTAGTTTGTGCAGTGAGGAGCGCCCACAGCCAAGTTTGGTCTTAGATAGTCCTGATTATGGTCTATACTCTTACAGCAACTAACCTAGCCAGCTTTAATCCCCTCTAGTACCATCCCCTTATACAAGAAAAAATAATTATCCATAGTCATGGGCATGCACTTCCCTGCCATCTTTGCATCCAGCCTGGTGGATATGGGTATCCTGAGACAACCATAGTCATGGGCATGCACTTTCCTGCTATCTTTGCATCCAGCCAGGTGGATATGGGTATCCTGAGGCAATGTAGCATTTGCCTCATATCTATTGATAACAAAATGAAGAAACCAAGGTACAGATCCACACAAGAAAATTTTTATGAGCGCTTTCGTCTCTCTAATGGAAACTTCATCAGAATTAAGCTACTTTTACCCAACATCCCTTTTATACATGACTAAACAATTACAACTTACAGCAATTAGTAAAACACAATTGATAAATTAGTAAAACAGTTTCTTAAAGCAACCATCTCCACACCTATGTAAAAACAGGATAAAAATCTTAAAACAGTTATTTTGGTGTATAAAAATTACAATGCATAATCCATAAGTAACATGCATAACCTTCCTCAGCAGTATTTGCAGTGGGTCCATCAAAAGCAATAATCCTGTATTTTCATTTTATAGAAAGAACTGTGCCTTACGTCTTAAAACAGAACTAATGGACACTGCACTATTAATTCTGGGACCCTCTGATACATTTGCCCTTATTTGCCATTTTAGTTCTGACAATTCCAAGAAGTCATTAAGGGGTCCCCCTCTTTCTCCCAGGTTTATCTGTTCTATTATAACAAATTTAAAACAGTGTCCTTCATTGGCAATAATGTGTGTTGCTAGTGCATTTTTACCATCCTTTTTGTTTATATCCTAATAATGTTGATATATTCTGCTCCTTAGTGCATTTATAGTTTTGTTAATGTAGAAACTCGGGCACTGGGAGCATAGGGCTAGATAAACCACACCTTTACTGTTGCAGGACATTTTCCGTCTTATAGTGTCTTTACCATAGTTAGGGATCATAATGTCTTTAGCTTCCAGAATGTATTGGTACTGGAGACAATAACCACATTTAACCATCCCTATATCTCTACCTTGATGGTATTTCTGTCTTTCTAGTATATTTTTATACTGCAGTCTCTCTTGTACACTATGTTAGGACCTGGTCCTACTTGTTGTACCTGCTCTAGATCAGTACTAAAATATTCAAGTTGTGCTGGATAATGTTTTTAATGTTATAAAATTGGTTGAATTTAAATATAGCTGACCTTAAGTACTACAACTTTCTTGTCTTACTTTGTTCTGAATTCCTCCCCTTGTACCCAGTAGGGGTAATAAATACCCACTTAACCTTTTATTACCTCCTGAAGTATATTGTGAACATAGCTCAAAGGCTACCCTCTCCTTTCTAACATGTCTTTTAGTATATTAATCTGTATAACAAACTCATCATGTTCAGAAATCATCCTAGCTAGTCTTACCCCCTCACCTTTTACTAATGCCTTCTTTTGATGAAGGGGATGACAGCTAGTGAAATGTAAGACTGTTTGAATAAGTGGGTTTACGATATATAGTAGAGGTAAACTGTTGTTTTTCGGAATCTTTAATAATAGTAATGTCCAAATAATGGACGGTGGTTTCAGAGATAGAGTGGGTAAATTCCAGGAAGTCAGTGCTATTATTCAAAAATTCAAGGAAGTTGTTGTTTCCTCTTATCCTTCCAAAAAATTATTATATCATCAAGGAACCGCCCATAAAATGTCCAGTCTTTTGCATAAGAACTAGTGAATATATATTCTCTCTCCCAGAATGCCAGTGCAGTATTGGCAAAGATGGGGGCACATTCTGCCCCCATTGCCACCCCCTTCACTTGCTTAAATAACTGTTGTTCAAAAGTTATGATGTTAGTATCCAACACCAGTTCTATCAATGTTCTTAGTGTTAGGATACTGTTATGGCTGAGTGTATAGTACTGGCAGAGATATTGGTAAAACCAGTCTATACCCATTTCATGTGGTATGACTGAAAATAAATCCTTAATGTCTGCCATCATAAAAACTAAGTTGTCAGCGTACATATTTTTGTTGATTTTAGGCAAAAAATCCCATGAATCCTTAAGTATCCAGGGGCAGTCAAGTAAAATGTCCTTGAGTTGGCATCTATAAATTTTGCTATGGGGAAAGTCTTAGATGCTCGAGCGTCAACAATTGGTCTAAATGGGGGATCAACAAGGTCTTTGTGAATCTTGGGAATCCCAAATATTGTCGGTATTTTGGGATTTTTTTTTACTGACATGTAATAGTGGTCTTCTAGACTAATCTCCTGGTTCATAAGTAACTCTTCCAGCATAATGTCAACTTTGTTATAGCTAATATTTTTTTCATTTAGACTAATTTCACAATAAGTTTCCCCAAATAAGTGGTTAAACATTTTATTGGTATACATGTCATGATTCATAATGACCAAGCCCCCACCTTTGTCGAGTTTCATGACCTGTATCTCTGGGTTTTGAGATATTTCCCTGAGTAACGTTGTTTCTGTGTTACTCAAGTTGTTAGCCCTACTATTTCCCCCTTTTCTGGGCACTTCCCTTATGTCTTTCTCACACAACTTCTCAAAAGTTAACACTGCAGGGTGCAAAGTGGGGTTAAATGTACTGGGCTTTTTATGTCTTGACTGTTCATTGATGTTATAGTTCAGGCCCTTTAAAAAAAAATTCAGCTTTCTAGTGAAAAGCTTAAGTTCAATTATAGTTTGATCTAGGGAAGCCTTTTTGTCACGTACAAATGAAATACTTTCTGAAAAAAATCTGCTATCTGGCCATCGAATTCAATACAGCTGTAGTTATAAACTTTAAAGTCCCCACTTGTATTTTGTAAAATAACTACATTGGTGTTATATGCATTTTCTAATATCTGTTCCCCCTCCCTCTCCAATTCCCCCTGGAATGTGTGGGGTAATGGTAGTTGTGGTAATAATGTCTCCCCCCTCCCCTGGTTTATCAGTCTCTTTGACCTCCTCGGGGGGGGGGGTCCTCTAAAGGGACCAGGGAACTTGCCCTTTTGTCACTACTGTTATAGTTGACACAGTTTGTATCAGGCACGCTGTATTCAACATTACTACGTGCCCTTTCCTGCCCTTTAGGCGGTAATGGATAAGCTCCATTCTCCCCATATTCCTTTTCATCCTGCCTTAGTTTATGCATTTTTCTTTGCTTTAATTCATACATTGTACAATCAATGTTTTCAAACATTTTAAAATAGTCCACTTTTTTACTTTCAAATAAGTCTTTTTGGATGTTCTCATCCACTGTATTTATTTTATTTAATAGATCAGCCATTTTCCAATCATTGTCCATGATTAAGCATTTTAGAAGTTCACAACCATTTTTATTAAACAATTCCAAAAGCTCTAGGTGAAGTAATGAGTCCCTTACCAGGCCAGTTGGAAACTTCCACAATCTCAGGCCCTTTGGAATCCTTTCAGTACGGATACATTCATTTAGATAGCTACTCTCCATCTGTAGCTTACGATAGTCCAAAGTAATTTTTTCTAAGTTTAGTAACTGTTCATTCAAACTACCAACATTTTGAGTTTGAACTCACCAATTTTCGAGTTCCCAGTCCTTCTCCCCTTCTAGCCATTGCAGTAAGGTGTTGTGGCCATTGTAGGGAGCTCCATGGCCGTTTCTTCCTGTATTTGATGTCACAGATGATGCCATATGCTAAACAGGCTCGTCTGATTGGCTGGATGCCGCCTGTTGTACTCGTTGTGCTGGTGTAATGCCAGAACTGTTAAAACTAAACAAACTACTGTTGATAATTCCTGCCCCATTCGGGCCTGGATCATTCCCTTTTGCCGATAAACTGGTATTTCAGGCTTGTTGGGTCATTTTCTCCATCATATTAACCAAATTCGCCCCGGTAGTGTTTAAAACCTGAATGGCTTGAGCCAAAGAGATAAGTGTAGCTGAATCCATGCCCTCAGTTCCCTCCATACCAAAACCAGTAGAAACAAATGCCGCACAAGCTGATAGTCCACAAAGTGAAGAAACCAAGGTACAGATCCACACAAGAAATTTATTATGAGCACTTTCATTTCTCTAATGGAAACTCATCAGAATGAAGCTACTTTTACCCAACATCCCTTAAATACATGACTAAACAATTACAACTTACAGCAATTAGTAAAGCACAATTGATAAATTAGTAAAATGGTTTCTTAAAGCAACCATCCCCACACCTATGTAAAAACAGGATAAAAATCTTAAAACTGTTATTCTGGTGTATAAAAATGCCAATGCATAATCCATAAGTAACATGCATAACCTTCCTCAACAGTATTTGCAGCGTGTCCATAAAAAGCAACAATCCTGTATTTTCCTTAAGAATTGTGTCTTAAGTCTTAAAACAGAAGTAATGGACTCTGCACTATTAATTCTGGGACCCTCTGATGCATTTGCCCTTATTTGCCATTTTAGTTCTAACAATTCCAAGAAGTCATTGAAGGGTCCCCCCTCTTTCTCCCAGGTTTACCTGTTCTATTATAACAAATAGAAATACATTTTTTGTGTGGATCTGTACCTTGGTTTCTTCATTTTTGTGGACTATCAGTTTGTGTGGCGTTTGTTTTTATTAATAACTGCTTAATTCTTAAACAAGCTTATAAGGTGTGTGACAGGTGTAGCTACATAATGCCACTGGAGGCAAAGCTCTTGCATACAAGCACTTATAACAAACAGATTGTCAGTAACACATATACTACACCCACCTCACATAGTATGGACTAAACACATAGAACCACATAAGCTAAGTCTCTTAAATGTAATCGCCCTAAATCACATCAAGCACACCGCCACACAACCCAATACTTTAGTCACAGGAGACTCCATTGTGAGACAAACAGATGTCCTACTCACCAGGCTAAATAAGGAGACAGTCACTATCAGATGCCTGTCAGGGGCCAGAATCTGTCAACTCACTTATGCATTTAGGTCACTGAACCACAAGTTATCAGTATGACTCAGTCATAGTCCATGTGTGTGTAAATGACCTGAGACATACTTCCCTGGACTACATGAAGAGACATGATGGAGCTCTCAGACTATAGGCTGGCATAAGCCTAGTACTGAGCAGCATTCTACCCTCTCCAAAAATGTCACAATATGAACAGAAAATAAATAACTTTAACAATTGGCTTACAGTATTGTGTCATTCTAAGGGCATACAATATTTTTCAGTCTGGGAGCATATGGTCGACAGACCACTTTACTTTGCCAGGTATGGTCTGCAGCTCTCCCCTCCCCCTCCCCTGGGTTTCAAATATTGTCTAAAACCTTGTTTACCCCATATTGCCTTTTTTAGGCATTGCCAATCTGATAAACCTACCGACATAGCTGAACCAGCCCAGGAAAATCTGAAGGTATTAATGCAAAATACTACAGTCAAAACAAGAAGGTTTACTCCTTGCAAGCTCTCTTTACCCTACAGAATGTAGATGCCTGTGCCGTTACTGAGATATGGTTTAAAGCTGTAAAGAGTACCTCGGTAGTGCAGGGCTACAATTCCTTCCACATATAGTCCAACTACAGCACAGGAAAGGACAACAGGTAGAGGTGTCTCTATTTAAATTAAAAACAAACGCACATCAAGGCTGGTCTGTCAGTATGACATGACTGAGCTTCTTCACAGACAAATTACATTAGACAAAGTTCCATGCCATATCCTTGCAAGCTATAAGTCTCCCTCTATGACCCAGGAAAACTGTAGTATATACTTAAATGCACTGGAGATACTCCTCATGCCACCTAACACCATAATCATGGGTGAATTTAATTACCCCGCTATAAACTGGGAATCATACATGTCACTTAACATGCAGACCCAATGATTCATGGACTTTGTTAATGCAAACAAGTTGGTCTGTATGCCAAATAAGGGTTCAAATATTCTTGAACTGGTCTTCACAAATATGGTGGAATGTTGCACCCTGGATTAATATTCCACAGCAGGGATTGTTAATTGAAAGAGTACATTGTGTGTATGTTCCAAACCTGGTCATGAGAAAGCAGCCAAGACCTTTAATAGTAAAGATGCAATCCTATCATCAGAAATAATTGATTCTAAGAAAACTGTAGCAGAAGGACAAAGTACTAAAAGCTGGAGACAGTAGAGGGTTTGTGGAAAATGATTACTCACTGTACAGAAGAGGAGTAAATTTTGTCTACCAATCAGTAAATGTCGAGAAGCAGGTGTGAGATTCAAACTGTGGTATCCAGCTATCTGGTTACTGTTATGGCAGCTAAGGGCATGTGGGAAGAGACTAAACAAAAGACAGTACAAAAACTAAGAAAGTGGAAGCTCTGTTTTAGGAGTAGGGATAGCAAGATACAAGCAATGAAATTATTTTTAGTCACTTTAGTTTTATACACAGGTCAGGCATATTTTTATCAACCAGAGGAGAAGTTGTGGATAGCAATTAGTAAATAGTTGAAGGAACTTAACTGGGAGGGAAAGAAGGCAAAAGTCAAGTGCGATAAGTTTTCCTTCCAATAAAACAAGGTGGTTTGGGATACCTGGTTTGAATAGATATTTCAGAGCTACACAGTTAATGCTCTTATACACATCACAAGCAGAAAGCTATAATTCAAAGTGGAAAGGGATGATGATGAAATGGGGGAAGCTCAAAAATTAAGGAGAGATTGGGATTTTGGATGCAGATTTTTAATGAGAATAACAGCAGCAGGGAGTACTCTGAGAAGTAAACCAATGCTGGAATGGGGAAACGAGATACTGCCAATAGGGATGACTGAAATTAGGGGTATGGAGAATAGGCAGGAGGGGTGGAATTTATGGGAGAAAAATGGCAAAGGAACCAAAGTATTGGGGGCAAATAATTAGAGAGGGAATGGTAATAGAATGGGAAGAGGCCAAGAATACATGTGGACTGCAGGCTAGTGACTGCTTCCCTATGAAGGAGTCATACCACAGCATAGGCAAAGAGAAAGGAACTGGGGGAGCATAAGTGAAATGGCAGCACTGGAAGAGATTTAACTGAATCTAGAACAGAAGCTTCTGTTAAAACAGGGATAATTAGTAGGGCATATAAAATATTGCATGACAACTACAGAAATCGAACAGAGGAGGTTAGAATGGATTGGGAAGAGAAATCGAACAGAGGAGGTTAGAATGGATTGGGAAGAGAGACTGGATAAGCAATTCACAAAGAAACAATGGGAGGATATATGTATGTCTCCCAAATATGCAACAAAATCTAGAAGATTTAGAATTTTTGCTTGGAAATGTTTACATAGATATTGTTATACCCCAAGTAGACTCCACAGAATTTTTACTCAGGTAGACATCAAATGTTGGAGTTGTGATGAGGAAGAAAGAGGTAAGTGGGAACATATTTTCTGGAAGTGCAGTGAGTTAGCAGACTTTAAGGGTTCTCTGCAGGATGCACTGTCAGAGGTGCTGGGTGGGGAGATTGGTGTGACAAGGCAGATGATTTTTCTGAGGTATGATACAGAATCGGAATTGCCTAGACATGGTAAGGTCTTGCTGTGTCTAATTATGGTAGCTGCCAAAAAAGCAATTACTAGAAAATGGAAATCAAAATCCAAGCCAACTATACTAGAAGTAGTGAATATAGTAACAGAGGTAAAACAACTGGAATTCAGGTCTTTAGAAAAGGATTGGGGCAAACTAGGACAAAACATAGGAAAAATGGGAATTGTGGGGACAATACATACAGGAGAATAATGAGGTTTAAAAGATTGCAAGACTTAAATGAGCTATGTATTGTTTGACTGAAAATAACTGGGATTATAAGTGATGTATAATCTTTGCAACTGGGAGTATGTCAGTATGATTTGTGATGTAAAATGCTTACAGGATTGTGTTGGTGTGCTTTGTTTTAATTTATATAAATGTATGACTGTTGTAAGTGATAGTTTAATAAAGATGTTTCTTGTTTAAAAAAAGGGGCAGGAACTGAATAATTTATGTAATGTTGCTTAGGGTATATGATATATTGTAATATACATGAGTATAATGTAAATGTGAAATTTTAATACAGTTTGATTACTTTCATATAAATGTAAATTTGCCTATGTCACGTGTGATAATTCAGTAAAGGATTTTAAAAAAGTAATTACTTAAAATGGATATCTAAGTCTAAACCAACCATACTAGAAGTAGTGAAGATAGTAATAGAGATAAAAGAACTGGAAGTGGGCTCTTTAGAAAAGGGTAGAAGAAAATTACATACGAAAAATTGGAAATGTGGGAATAATACCTACAGATAATGTTTTGGAGGAGGAATGAGGTTTAACAGAAGGCAAAAACTGAATGAGCTATGTAATGTTCAATTAACATTGACTACATGAAAGATTATATGTGATGTATAATGTTTGCAACTAAAAATATGTCAATATGGTTTGTTTTAATTTATATACATGTATAATTGCCTATGTCATAAGTGATAATTCAATAAAAATGCTTCTTGTTTAAAAAAAAATGCCAGGATTCTCCATCAGAATGCTTTGACAGATTTTCCTCAGAAATATTTTAGTGACACTGCCCTCAGGTAAGGATTTCTGAGCACCAGGATTAACAGCCTGTAATAATTGCCTGGCAAAGATTAGAAAATCAACTTTCCTAACAGGCACCATACCTTTTGATAAACAATCCCCCGGATTCAGTAAACTTCCATGCAGGAATAGCTTAGTCCTGCACGGAAGCGACCGTTTAGGAGCAGCATGGCAGCACACCATGCATATTAATGAAGGTGTACTGTCTGAGCTCCTAAATGGACAAGGAGCATGGATGAGTGCAGGGGACGTGTCTGAGAGCAGAGCTCTCACATTATACACGCCCCTGCAGTAAAGAACTGCAGTTTAGCTATTACAATGAGCAAGACCGCTCATAGGGGATTGCATACCCCCAGCAGCATGCTCCCAAGTTTATAAGAGCAATATTTAAAATATAATAATATAAAATTTTTTTTTTTATCAAACAGATAAAATTTAACTGTAGATGCGCTGGTTTGCCCACTGCTTAGCTACGTATACTGTAGCTTAAATGGCACAAGAAAATAAATATCAAGATATATGCAAATGAAGCAGTACCACAAAAGTGTAGTGGTCACAGCATTCGCTTTACGAGCAATCATTCCCAGTTCGGGTATCACTCCAGTACATTCCATTTTCTATGTCAAATCACTTTATGAACAATATTTGTTGTTGTATAACCTACTAAATAACATATGTGTGAAATGGAGTACTGCATTAAATGCAGATGTGAAGTGTCATTGTAATAATGCTGTAAAATCCACAGATAAACACAAGTGCCCCATACAGTATATGTACACATGAATCAGGGATAAAAGTTGAAGGTATACTGTGTAATGAATGATAAATCCATACAGTGTCCAAATCCACCACCTTTCCAAGAACCATGTTACATTTCTGTCTAAATCAGTGCGGGGGTAAGCGGAAGTAAGCACTATTAAACAGTAGTAAGCGTGAGTATGCATATTTAAGCATTAGTAAGTGGGTTTAAGCCCAGTTGCGTGGGGGTAAGCAATGCGCACAAAGGGTAAGCAATATTGAAGCTAACTCTCTGTAAGCATATTTAACCAGAAGTTAGCATTGCTTACCTTCTCACAAACCCACGCAAACACACTTACAATTGCTAAAAAGTGCCTTAATCAGTCTGTATCCAACAGCAGCTGTTCTAACCAGCAACAAAATAAACAGCCCTTGCAGGTGTTGAACACAGGACCCTGTATACTATAGTCACAGTAGTTAACCAGCAAGCCATCACAGCAGTACAAAAGACTGAGGTATCACCAAACAGATCCTCACTATAGGAAAATCAAACTTAACATGTGAAAGGAATCTATATACAGTTTTATGTTATACTACATAATATAAATAGGAGAAATGGAGTACTGCATTAAGTCCAGATGTGAGATGTCATTGTAATAAAGTGGTGAAATCCCCTAATAAACACAAGGACCCCATATAGTGTATGTACACATGAATCATGGATACCAAACACGTATATAACATGTAATGAATAATAAATCAATGCCAAACAGAAAATAGAATGCAAATGAAAAATTAAGCAACGCTAAGCATTGCACAGCCCAGCTTACTAGGTGTAAGCAATGTGTAGGCCAGCTAAATCAGTTTGCCCATTGGTATACGCCTTTAAGCAATGCCAACATTAGGTAAGCAGGTTTGCCCATAGCTTAGCATTTTCAAAACCGTCCAATCATGGCAAAGTGTGGGAAATCAGCCCTATTTAAACACAACAGGTGGGAATACATCTCATAACTGGTTGCAGCTTCCTCCTGTAGGCACGATGACTGGTGTGGGAGAAGGAGTTCCCTTTCAGGTGCAGTGCTGGGGAATCCAGGAGTCCAAAGTCATGGCAGGACTCCTTGTTAAAGACCATAACCAGAGACTGCTGCAGGGCCAGTAACAGGGTTCCCAATATAAAGCGGAAGCCTGGGACTGTCTCGCCCGTGACCTCACCAGGGTCAAAGGCATACCTCGAACTGGTGAACAGGTCAGACATCACTATGCCAACCTGAAACGGAGAAAGAGGGAGCTCTTGGATCAGTGGATCCAACAGGCTAGGTGGATGGGGGATGTCCCTGCCATGTGTAAGTATCAGTCTACTACCTGTTTAATAATTGCCAGCTCATGTATATTATGGATAGGTATGTCTAAATATTCCTCTTATGTCTTTGACAGTGACAGATGAGAAGGCTGTGAATCGGGAAGCCCATGCCTACAGATTGCAGAGGTTGCGTCACAAGGCAGGTTAGTAATACTCTTGCACGTACTGTCATAAGAAAGAAATCTAAAAATAGTGGAAAGTTAATTGCTAGCATAAACCTGTATTGTGTATGGCATATACTGAATACAACAGACAATATGGCAGGAAGAGTCTCATATAGGTTGTATGTAAATAAAAGGTTAACATCCTGACAATAAAGGTCTGACTGCTTGTGTTTACTCTGGTATCATATGGTAATGTAGTTTTGCAATCTCTTAATAGTACTGTTGTATTAAGCACTGTTACCCACACTGTGCTACATAAATAAAATGTGTAGGAATGTCTGTATACGACTGTTATGATCACAGGAGTTCATATTGTACAACTGAGAGAGACTTAGGCAGAAAACAGTGAAAAGACAGACAACATAATCCAAATAGCACACTAAACTGAGACATGAACTGTTGTATTTTTAGCGCACACAGCCATGGTTCGAATCCTGGGAGTGGTAGTAAGCTGTATGCAGAATCATACCCCCATAACTGTACAGATGTGTCCAGAATGTTCAGTCAATTGGCCCATATCTGCTGCCTGTCACCCTGTCCCTCTGGCAAATCAGTGGGATTATCCCAGAAGTTTAGGCAGCAAATAATGACATACAACTGATTGTCAGACATCATAACTGACAGAAATATATCTATAAGAACAAACCTGTTAATCTAACAACTCACCAAAATGTTATGAGAGTAATAAGCAAAGTATGTCCCATCTCCACCCCCATGTTGTGAAGCTATGACCAGAGTGTGTGCAGTAACAGAGTGAGACGTATGTGCATAATAATAATGTGGAATCTGGTAATATGTGTGCTGACATTCAGGTAGTACTAACAAACATTCCCCCCACAGGTCTGTCATATACGAAAACTGTGCCTAGAAATAAAAGACTGAAATCCTGGACTTGTACTGTTTACTCTGGTATTGTATGGCATTGTTAGTGTTGCAGTTTATCTGAATAATAAGGTATTACTCATTACTGTCATCCACACTGTGCTACATAATAAAACTTTATAGGAAACCCTGTATGAGTGTTGTAATTACAAGGTCGGACTGTAAAACCACAGAAGATTTATAATCAGAAATCAGAGAAGACATACACAGCAATAACTATATAGCACACTCAACTGTGATGTACACTGTTTTATTTTTAGCAGACACAGCCATGGTTCAAATCCTGGGAGTGGTAGTAAGCTGTATGCAGAATCATACCCCTCAACTGTACAGATTTGTCCAGAATGTCCAGTTACTTGGCCCATATCTGGTGACTGTTACTCTGTCCCCCTGGCATATCCACATGCTAATCTCTGACATGTAGGCAGCATTTAATGTCATATAACTGACTGTCAGGCTTGTACATATTTGGAAAATGTCTATGAAAACAAGCCTGTCATTGTACAACTCACCAAAGGTTTATGAGGCGATAGTCAAAATATGTCCCGGTTTCACCTGCATGTTGTCAGGACATGCCCAGAGTGTGTGCAATAAGAGATGAACAGGTATGTGCATAACATCAATCTGGGAATATGCGCAGAAAGTCAGATAGTGTTAACAAACAATACTTCCATAGGTATACCAGGTAAGAGGTATACACTGCAGGTAAAACTCAGTACATGTATATAGTTGTCTACATCCATGCCACTGTCCAAATTAAGGCCATGGGGTAGTGTAATAATATCTGTAAGGTACAGATCATAGCACTGACTATGAATGTAATGAGAACTACAGGGATATACAAGTTGTTAACTGATATCTCACTCCCCCCATATCTGCAACAATAAACTAAATAAATACACATCTCAATTGGTATGTGTACTATTAAATCTACTGTTGGGACATATGTCCTATTGTTTGATAAATATTTAAATTTGTTTCTATGCAAGTGCCATGTTGAAATACTCCCACATTGGTGGCATGCTGCCATCAATGTACCTGCATGCTGTTGTAATGGCCACTGTGGTTCCATATATGCATGTGTTCTGTTTGCTAAGCAACTGTTCCATATCTGGTGTTTCGGGTTAACTGTAACATCTATGCATGCTATTATAACTAATCCTGGATTGTGTTGACTATTATTAACCCACATATGCTGTAAAATTTAAACACCATAGCACGTTTGGGAAAGCCGGTCCCAGCGGACCCACCTCTCCCACCTCTTCTGGTTGTGGCACCATACACCAGCAATGTCTGGGGCCCACACCGGGACCTCCTCGTCCACTGGTCCTGCACCAACTTCTGGTAGAACCACCTCATGGGATGGGGGTAACCCCCCTGGGAGCGGGCTTGGACAGGACACTGTCACCCTGCGCCAGGTCCGGGGTCTGGTGCATAGCGAGTTCCGCACGGAGCATGGAGATCTGCTATGCCAGCTTGAGGGCCGTGTGGTGCAACTAGAGGGTCAGCCTGCCCCTCCTACTCAGTCCTCATCACAGCCACCATCTGGACTGTTAAGGTGCAGTGGTGACTGCCCATGGGTGGGTCCTCAGTCTCACTGTTTCCACTAGGGGGCTCATGGGCTTCCAAACACCCCTTCCCATCCAAGGTGTTTATCCCCCACATGTCATATACCACCCATGTATGCTGTTTTGTCTGTCTTGTCTGTTATCCTAGGATACATCTGGGAAGGTATACACAACAGCAATGTTTACACATTACAAGAATATGGATATATACATATACAGATGTAGATATCTGTCTACATGTACATACACATATATATTCATATATATGTATTTATACACATCTCTATAGTGCATCATATATATGGCCATATATAGCTCTCTCTGTATCAGTGCATATATATATATATATATATATATATATATATATATATATATATATATATCATCATCATCTTCTTTCGGCTGTTCCCATTAGGGGTCGCCACAGCGGATCATCTGTTTCCATTTCTTCCTGTCCTCTGCATCATGCTCTTTCACAACAACCGCCTGCATGTCCTCTCGCACCACATCCATAAACCTCATCTTAGGACTTCCTCTTTTCCTCTTAACTGGCAGCTCCATCCTTAGCATCCTTTTCCCAATATACCCAGCATTCCTCCTCAGCACATATCCAAACCAACGCAATCTCGCCTCTCTTGCTTTGTTTCCAAACTGTCCAACCTGTGCTGACCCTCTAATATACTGATTCCTAATCCTGTCCATCCCAGTCACACCCAGTGCAAATCTTAACATCTTTAACTCTGCCACATCCAGCTCTGACTCCTGCCTTTTCGACAATGCTACCGCCTCCAACCCATATAACATAGCTGGTCTCACTACCCTCTTGTAGACCTTCCCTTTCACTCTTATTGATACCCGTCTGTCACAAATCACTCCTGACAATTTTCTCCACCCACTCAACCCTGCCTGTACTCTCTTCTTCACCTCTCTTCCACACTCAACATTACTCTGAAATGTTGATCCCAAGTACTTAAACTCATCCACCTTTACCAACTCTACTCCCTGCATCCTCACCATTCCTCCACCTTCCCTCTCATTTACACAAATATATTCTGTTTTAGCCCAGGTGGCCTTCATTCCTTTCCTCTCTAAAGTATATCTCCACCTCTCCAGGGACTCCTCAACCTGGTCCCTACTCTCACTACATATCACAATGTCATCTGCAAACATCATAGTCCACGGGGCCTCCTGTCTAATCTCATCTGTCAACCTGTCCATCAACACTGCAAATAAGAAAGGGCTCAGAGCTGATCCTTGATGTAAACCCACCTCCACCTTAAACATATCTGTCACTCCCACCGCAGTCCTCACCAATGTCACACTACCTTTGTACATATCCTGTACCATGCTTACATACTTCTCTGCCACTCCTGACTTCCTCATACAATACCACAACTCCTCTCTAGGCACCCTGTCATATGCTTTCTCTATGTCCACAAAGACACAATGCAACTCCTTCTGACCTTCTCTGTATTTCTCCAACAACACTCTCAGAGCAAATATTGCATCTGTAGTGCTCTTTCCTGGCATGAAACTATACTGCTGATCACTAATCATCACCTCCCTTCTTAACCTAGCTTCTACTACTCTTTCCCATAACTTCAAGCTGTGACTGATCAGTTTTATCCCTCTGTAGTTACTGCAGCTCTGCACATCACCCTTATTCTTAAAGATAGGTACCAAAATACTTTTTCTTCACTCCTCAGGCATCCCCTGACTTTCCAAAATTTCATTAAACAATCTGGTTAAAAATTCCACTGCCATTTCTCCTAAGCACATCCATGCTTCCACTGGCATGTCATCTGGGCCAACAGCCTTTCCATTCTTCATCCTCTTCATAGCTGTTCCGACTTCCTCCTTGCTAATCTGCTTCACTTCCTGATTCACTATCCCCACATCATCCAACCTTCTCTCTCTCTCATTCTCTTCATTCATCAGCCATGCAAAGTACTCCTTCCATCTACTCAACACACTCTCCTCACTTGTGAGCATGTTTCCCTCACTGTCCATTATCACCCTTACCTGCTGCATATCTTTCCCAGCTCTGTCCCTCAGTCTAGACAATCGGTGCAGGTCCTTCTCTCCCTCTTTAGCGCCCAATCTCTGATACAACTGTCTATATGCCTTATCCTTAGCCTTCGCCACCTCTCTTTGCCAGGCGCCTCATCTCCTTATACTCATGTCTACATTCTTCATCTCTTTGACAATCCCACTTCTTCTTCGCCAGCCTCTTCCTCTGTATACTCTCCTGTACTTCCTCATTCCACCACCATGTCTCCTTGTCCTCCTTCCTCTGTCCAGATGTCACACCAAGCATCTTCCTAGCAGTCTCCCTTACTAGCTCTGCTGTAGTTACCCAGCTATTCGTTAACTCTTCTTTGCCTCCCAGTGCCTGTCAACTCATCCCTGAACTCCACCTTACAATCACCCTTTTTAAACTTCCACCATTTAATCCTTGGCACTGCTTTCACACTCCTCCTCCGCTTCTTAATCACCAACATCATCCTGCAGACCACCATTCTATGCTGCTTAACTACACTTTCCCCAGTCACCACTTTACAGTCTCCAATCTCCTTCAGACTCGCCCTCCTACATAGGATATAACCCGCCTGTGTGCATCTTCCTCCACATTATTCACAACAGCCATGTCCATCCTTTTCAC